>NW_021261409.1:0-3773 GCF_002162155.2 Triticum dicoccoides
AGGCTTCATCAGAACTTGCATGTAGTGGTTTATAAGCTCAGGTTCACTGTAGGCGCAACGAGCAGCTTCAAGGGGAGGATTGAGTGGTAAGGCACGAAGCAATTAAGTAGCTGGTGCCGTGTAGTGAGTGTTTTCAGACACCCAGTCCAGTAACCTTGAATTCACATCTTCATAATCTCCTGTGATGTGCAGCATCGCATAAAATTGAAGAATGAGTTCTTCATTCCAATCACAGATGTCAGTGCAGAAATTTAACAGTCCAACATCGTGAAGAACACTGAGGACTGGCATGAAGCATGGCAGAGACTCCATATCCACGTGAGGAATGTGCTCATGGTAGAAGATTTTGTTTTTGTTGAACAGCACTGAGGAATAGAAATTAGCCTGGCCGGCAGTCCAGAAACGCCTCTTCCTAATGCGAGCAGAGTCATAGGGGTTGTAGTCTGTAAAGAATACGTGCTCGCCGAAGAACTCACCAGCCTTGAATTTTTTCTTCCTGGAGAATGGCTCCCTTGGATTGAGTAGAGGAGTGTTACTGAGTTGCATCACAACCTCAGGAATCGCAATCCCAGGTTCTTCAGGCTGAGGAATTTCTGGTTCCTCTTCAGTGGCAGTGTGCATCTTCAGATGTTTAGCAGCATCAGTTTCTTTAGCACTAGTGCCTGGAATTTCTTCACGTACAGATGAAGTGGGGTGAGTTTCTTCAGAGCCCATTTGAATAGTTTGGACAGGGGACTGAGGTATTTGCTATAAAGGTGTGAACATTGGAGAGTTGGGATGCTGACTTTCCCAGAATTCATCATTCATCACTGGTGTGGAGCAGCCAACATGCACATCTTCATCTTCCATTTCTTCAACGCCAGCCTCTTCAGCAGTGAACTGAGGTATAGGTGAGGAAATAACTGGTGTTGAAGGGATTTGATCCGCTTCAATTTCTTCATCCATCTGGTCTGACAAAGTAGCAGAAGGATTTTCTTCATGAGATCCGCCGGGGATCACATATTCTTCATCAAAAGGAACAAGGTCCTTTGATGGCATGGTAGAGATCGGAATAGCATCAATGGGATTTTCGAACGAACTTGTCATAGACTTCATTTTCTTCGGAGCTGAAGAATCTGAAGTAGCTGATGTTTTCCTTTTCTTCACAGCTGCACGCTTTGCAGCCTTGGTCTTCTTCGCATCTGATGCAAATGGAAGGATCAAAGTTGGTGTAGGCGCAGGAGGAGTAGAGGAATCTGGTTGATTTTCTTCAGGCACAACTGATGCAGTTTCCCTAAATTCTTCATTTTCTTCAGGCGCACCACTAGTGGATGCCCTGGCAATTTGTTTAGCGGCTGGGATACAATCATTAGCACTGGAACTCACGTTTTCTTCAGCAGCCTAAAAGTCATCAGCGGTGCTGGCATGTTCTTTAGTTGGCTGAGCGGATGCTTCAGCCTGAGGAATTTCCTGTTGCGTTGGGGCTGCAACATTTGAGGTGAAGTTATCAGCAAGTCTCATAAAGTGAACCTTGGCTCCAAGCCAATCAGCGCGGTATGCATCAAATTCATCACTGAGTTTCTTGATCTTAGTTTGAACAGTGACAAGTTCTTCAGTTGTCATAGAGATAACGTTTTTCTTCAGATAGCGCTCCTTCTTCTACTGCGCTTTCTTGATCTGTCTGACCTTCTCATATTTCCATTTTTCTTCTTATATGAAGTGGGTCAGCATGTGACTTTGGCCAGGAGTCCGCTTGAAGTCAGGCATGTGAGTGTTGGGGTCCTTGTGCCAAACATCAATGTATTCGAGGATCAACTTTGGATCCAAAAGCAGTGGCACATTTGTGCCTTTGGCTCTAGCGGCCCTGACTTGCCTATCTCTGATGATCTTAGCAAGTTCTTCATCATCAGCCTTGTCTTCTTCAGACGGCACTTGGAAGGCGACCTACTTCTTCTGAGGACTGGGGCGAGGACCTCGTCTAGCAGTGGCCTTTGTCTTCAGCAGAGAGGGTCCCGTTGAAGAATTGGGTGCAGCTGAGGAACTAGCTGAAGCTCCTAAGGTAATTGAGATGCTTGTGGTCCTTTGGCACGTGGCAAGATGCACAGGTGCAGAGGACTTTGTTGGAGCAGCTAAGGACTTTGGAGGAGCTACTGAGGACTTTTGAGGAGCTGAGGATTTGGGAGGAGCAGGAGCAACATGAGGAATTGGCCTTGAGGGCTTTGAAGATTCTGGCCATGAGGGCATTGCTGAGGAACTTGGCCTTGAGGGCACTGAAGGTGAAGCACTTGGCTTGTGCGCAGGCTTCTTTGACATGGCCTTCTTGGCTTGACATAGGCCTCAGCAGTAGCAGCAGCAGAGTCTTTGTTGAATTTCCTCACAACTTCTTTGGCTTGTCTAGCCAACTTGGCCTGGCGCTTGGCCCATTCATCAGGATAATCCTCACCACGCTTGAGGCTGGTGGGATCAGCTATTTGGCCAGGTGCCAATGAAGGTCTTGGGCATGGAGGATTGAGTGCAAATTTCTTCATGTATTTGGGAGTGACATATCTGTACTCGCCCATCTCATCTCTATCTTCTGTATGCGCACCTTGCACTGATTTTTATCTTCCTCAGGAGGTGTGCAGTACCCAACATAGATGTCATCAGGGATTTCGAACGTTGTGTTGACCTCATGCCTCTTTCCTCCTTTCTGTGGCTTCTTACCATTAGCCATTTTCTTCAGTTGAGGAATTTGAACAATTGAATTCTCTGAGGAAGTATGCAACTTTTCTTCAAGGAACACTGCAAATGAGTTAAGTTGATGAGAACCTAGTGATTCAGCAGCGGACATGAGTACCTGTGAACAGAGTATAGTTGCGAGGAATTTGGAGAGGTCATATGCGTTCTCAGAAGGTTTTGTAAAAAGAACAAGTTTGAGGAATTTTACCAGATGAGTCTTGAAGAATTTCACTAAGCGTTCTTTGTCTTAGGTTCCAAAGATGTGTAGATCAAAAATCCACACATTTGAGGAATCTTGAAGAAGAACATAGCTTAGAGAAACGAATCAAGAACAGATGATATGTGAGGTGTTTTAGTGTGTGAAGATATGAAGAAAAAAACCTTTGAGGATTTTATAGAAATCATTTGAATCAACGAGGGCAGTAATCGTCAGTGCGGATCTTCCACGCCCTAACTTGGCGGAGGAAGACAGCTACGACGGCTGTGGAGTGATGATTTCCGCAGCCAACGCGAGTATGGAGGCGATGAGGTCGAGGCAGTGAAGCTCTTCCTCACCGGCGATGATGAAGTAGCGGTGATGCTAGGGTTTGAGAAGCTCGAGCTAGAGAAGGAGGTCGAGCGGAGTAAAGGAAGTGAGGAAGGGAAGGGGAGTATTTATAGCCACGGTGAAAAACTGTTCGCCCGAAGAATTTGGACGAACATGCCCCTGACCCTTCTCATTCGCATGACATGTGTCACCCACGTACCGAGAAGTGGAGATCGTGTTAGATCATGGGTGAGTACATAAGTATATCGTGGGATGCGGAACGGTTTGAGCGGCAAAGCCGAAAATTTGGATAAGATAAGTTTTAACTTTCCGTTTGCAAATTCTTCAGCTGACAAGGACACAGTGAAGATTTTGAATGAGTTTCAAATAGAACGCACATGAAGAATTTGTGAACAGATTGGGTTGAGTATAGCATAGAGGGGGAAGGGTCTGATCACATTCACTTAGCAGAAAAAACAACTTGAAGAAGTAGCCATAAGTGAATGCTGTAGAGGACATAAACTCATATATATATATATATATATATATA
>NW_021261410.1:0-1741 GCF_002162155.2 Triticum dicoccoides
TGAGGTCACCTTGGGCAGGTGGCTTGGCATGGGCGGGCCATGCCGCCCAGCAGTCGGAGTTGGCCGTCGGGTCGCCGGACATGGAGGCGGTGAAGCGGCGGAATGTAGGACGGAAGAAGGGAGATTCCGGCGCACCCCTACCTGGTGCACAAAATGTCAGATGTTGGGTTTCGGCAGACCCTTAAGGTTCGAAATCTGGGATGCGCACGAAGATCTTTCCCCGACCGATTCACGTCCAATCGCCTCGTGAGAATCTAAGCTAGAACGATGAACAACACGAGGGACACAAGATTTATACTGGTTCGGGCCACCGTTGTGGTGTAATACCCTACTCCAGTGTGTGGTGTGGTGGATTGCCTCAGGGGCTGGTGATGAATAGTACAAAGGAAGAAAAGCCTCGCGAGAGGTGTTCTTGGGCTGGTGCGATGAACTGCTTGGGTGAGTTCGATCGCCCCTTGGTCTAATGAGCACTCGATCAGATGCCCCCTACTGTGTGGTGGCTAGTCCTATTTATAGAGGCCCTGGTCCTCTTCCCAAATATTGAGCGGGAAGGGTGCCAACAACGGCCATTTTGAAGGGGAACATCTAGTACAGGTTATCCTGACTAAAGTTGGTCTTCGGCTGCCAAAGGCACTGGCGATGACGCCGTCCTGGGCTCCACGGTGACCTCCGTCCTGCCGCTCTACTGGTCTTGGTCTCGTTGCACTGAAAAGGCAACCCTTGCTTGATGCCTCAGTACTCCACGCCTGTGCTTGCCCCCTTTGCGCCCGCCTGGTCTCGATCGTCATGGCTTGCGTCACGGTAACCTCGCGAGGAACCCTGCCTTGATCTCTCGGCCTCCTCGCGAGCCTGTCTGGCGAGGCCGTTCCTGAGGAAGTCTTGTGTCGTCTGCCCCGCAAGCCTTGGCCCCTCGCGAGGGTCTTGAGTCTTGTGCTGACGAAGATGGGCCATGCTGGGCCACCACTTGAGCCATGCCGCAGGCCGCAGGCAAGCAAGTCTGGGGAACCCCGTTCCCAGAACGCCGACAAAGGCGGCCGCCCATACCAGCCCCTATGGTGGCGTCGCCCATTTTTGCATGTATGATTGGTGCTGGATATCGGGTTCCGGCAAAACCTTTAAGGTTTGAACACTCGGGTGCGCACGAAGATCTTCTCCCTATCGAAACACGCCCTCAGCCTTGCGGCGATCCCTAGGCTAGATCGATGAACAACACAAGAGACACAAGGTTTATACTGGTACGAGCCACTGTTGTGGTGTAATACCCTAATCCAGTGTGTGGTGTGGTGGATTGCCTCTTGGGATGATGATGAACAGTATAGAGGAAGAACAGCCTCGCGAGGAGAGGTGTTCTTGTGCTTTGTGGTGTGCTTGAGGAGGAATCGATCCGTCCCCCCTATCATGGTGGCTAGCCCTATTTATAGAGGCCCTGGTCCTCTTCCCAAATATTGAGCGGGAAGGGAGCCAACAACGGCCATTTCGAAAGGAGACAGCTAGTACAAGCTATCCTGACTAAAGGTGGTCTTCGACTACCAAAGGTGCTGGTGATGACACCGTCTTGGGCTCCATGGTGACCTCCATCCTGCCGCTCTGCTGGTCTTTGTCTCGTTGCACCGATATGGAGACCTTTGCCTGATGCCTTGGTACTCCTTGCCTGCCTAGTCTTGATCGTCATGGCTTGCGTCACGGGCACGTCACGTGGTACCCCTTGGCTTGATTTCTCCGCCTCCTCACGAGCCTACCT
>NW_021261411.1:0-2752 GCF_002162155.2 Triticum dicoccoides
AGCAAAGGTAAAAAGGTATCCCTCCCAAATGATGTTGCTCCTACTACTCATTGTGATGATGATATTTGCTTTACTATTGGTGCTATCCATATTTTTAATGATGAGAGTGATTATGCGTATGATATGAAAGGGCCCAAGCTTGGGGAAGCTATGTTTGGTGAGAATGACATATTTGAGAATATATTTGCTGAAATTAATGATTGTCCCAAGCTTGGGGATGCTATGTTTAATGAAGATGATATTCTTAGCATGGCAAGTTTTGATATGCAAAGTTGTTATGATGATAGCATGCCTCCTACTTATGATGATTATATTGATGAAAGTGGGTTTGGAAGAGTGTCAACTTTAGGAAGTAGTGATCCCACTATTTTGGAGGATGTTGAATTTTATTGTGATGAATATGAAAGTGGATTTGGAAGAGTGTCAACTTTATTTAGTGATTCCACTATCTTGGGAGAGGCTTCAATCGATTATGATGAGAACGAAGTTGCTAGTTATGATGATTATTGTGATGAAACTTATGCTATAAAAATTAGTGATGATTATATTTACAAATCTTGTCATGATTATGATTACCCTTTTTCTGAACATTACTCTTTTAATGTGGAAACAATTTTTAGTGTTCAAGTCTTTTATGATACTCTCACTATTCCGTATGAGAAGAATTTTGCTTATGTGGAGAGTAGTAAATTTTCTATGCTTATAGATCATGAATATATTTCTTTAGGTGCTGGTTATATTGTTGAATTCATTCATGAAGCTACTGAAAATTATTATGAGAGAGGAACATATGCTTATAGGAATTGCAATAATATCAAGTTTCCTCTCTATTTGCTTAAAGTTTTGAAGTTATGCTTGTTTTGCCTTCTTATACTAGTTGATTATTGTTCCCATAAATTGTTTTCTCACAAAATCCCTATGCATAGGAAGTGGGTTAGTCTTAAATGTGCTCGTCATATGCTTCATGATGCTCCCGTTATGTTTCAATTCTTATCTTTTATGTGAGCATCATTGCCATCATCATGCCTAGCTAAAAAGGCATTAAAGAAAAGCTCTTGTTGGGAGACAACCAATATTCATCAGTACTTTTTTGTGTGTCCACATGATTATGCTACTTTAGTAATCATGTTTTATAGCTTTTTTTTCAATAAAGTGCCAAGTAGAACCTTTGGGAAGATTTGGGTGAAGTTTATGTGATCTTGCTGTAGAAAACAGAAACTTTAGCCCTCACGAGAATAGCTGCCATTTTTACTGGAGAGCGCTTTTAGGTTGATTCTTTGTGAAGGTGATTAATATACAAATTCCTCAGGTCCACAAATTTATTTCATAATTTTTGGGGTTCCAGAAGTATACGTTTGATACAGATTACTACAGACTGTTCTGTTTTTGACAGATTCTGTTTTCATTGTGTTGTTTGCTTATTTTGATGAATCTATGGCTAGTATGTAAGGGTATGAACCATAGAGAAGTTAGAATACAGTAGATATTACACCAATATGAATTTATAATGAGTTCATTACAGTACCTAAGTGGTGATTTATTTTCTTATACTAACGGAGCTTACGAGTTTTGTTTTGAGTTTTGTGTGGTTGAAGTTTTCAAGTTTTGGGTAAAAGATTCGATGGACTATGGAATAAGGAGTGGAAAGAGCCTAATCTTGGGTATGCCCAAGGAACCCCAAGGTAATATTCAAGGACAACCAAGAGCCTAAGCTTGGGGATGCCCCGGATGGCATCCCCTCTTTCGTCTTCGTTCATCGGTAACTTTACTTGGAGCTATATTTTTATTCGCCACATGGTATGTGTTTTGCTTGGAGCGTCATTTTATCCTGTTAGTATTTGCTTGATGTTACTTAGAATAATATTTTGCATCTTTAGTTTCAATAAAAAGTCAAGGATAGCATTTGCCATGCTTATTTTGCTAGTATACATGTTGCTGTTTGAAAACAGAAAGTTTACCGCTGTTGCAAAAATTCGCTAGAAAAGTAAGAGTATGGTATAATGTTGAAACTTTTTGCATATTGAGCTATGATAAATTTACTACAGTGGGAATTTTATTTCATAATTTTTGGAGTTAGGGAAGTATGATGAATCTTGCATTCTTTACAGACTTTACTGTTTTGACAGATTGCTGTTATGTTTGCATTGTTTGCATGTGTTTGCTTGTTTAATGATTCTATTTGAGGATAGGAGTATTAAATATGCAGAGGCATTTAGTATACAATGTTGGATAATAATTTTAGTGATTTGTTACAGTAGAAAATGATAAAATTTTGCATTGGTTTATACTAACCTATCTCACGAGTTCTTGTTGAGTTTGTTGTGGATGAAGCTTTTGATAAAAAGAGAAACCATGATATGAGAGGAATTAAGGAGACACAAAAGTTCAAGCTTGGGGATGCCCAAGGCACCCCAAGATAATATTTCAAGAAGTCTCAAGCATCTAAACTTGCGGATGCCCCGGTAGGCATCCCACCTTTCTTCTTCAACAACTATCGGTTAGTATCGGTTGAGCCTAAGTTTTTGCTTCTTCACATGAGTTGTGCTATCCTTGCAATGTCATTTTGTTTTGCTTTGCTTGCTGTTTGAATAAAATACCAAGATCTGAAATTCTTTATTGAGAGAGAGTCTTCACATAGTTACATAATTATTTAGCTACTCATTGATCTTCACTTATATCTTTTTGGAGTAGTTTGTCATTTACTCGTGTGCTTCACTTATATCCTATGAGTAAATGGTTGAATGAGTTGATT
>NW_021261412.1:0-1926 GCF_002162155.2 Triticum dicoccoides
GTGCTAACCCGAGAGTTTTCACAAGTCACATTATTCTGGTGTTTTGCCAGATATAATTTCAACACTACAACTTCATTGAAAGCGAGAAGTGAATGGAAGGTTATGCATTGAACAAGTGGGAGTCGACCTTGAACTTTGTATTCATGCCCATGGACCCGATGTGGAACTTATCTTGGAAGCTTCTTGTGATAATAATAATCCCCTTGTTATAAGTTTTGTTATCTATGTTTGGTCCTTTGCAACTGTGGTTCTGACCATGATTGTTCTTATTTGATCCATTTCTCGGACAAGTTGAAGTGCTTGCCTTCTGCATATCAATACACATGTCCAATCTCTAATATGATCTACCTTCAAGTATTACCCCTAGTATCTCGAGGATATCATGCCATTGCACCAAATCTTATGAAATTTTGATGAACACTACCTTTCCCTGTCATCGTCGCTTCATGGATTATGGGTTGTTTGTCAACCGATCACACCAATAAGTGAATCGATTCCGCACTCCGATTCAATAATTCTAAGTAATTTTTGTTGCTTACGAGTTTAATAATCCTTCAAGTCATTCCTAGCCTGATCGGCAATATCATTATCGTGCCAAATTTTAACTGTGCTACCTGGTACTTCTCCCCAGAGCACAATTTTCAATGATGAGCTAAGCCTACGTCGATCTTCCTCATCATATCATTTCGCCTTGAACAGCAAGCTTGATTTCGAGCTTGTGTCGAATCCGTGGTTGCATGGCCTTTCACTTCATCTACCCTTTTGTTTGTTGTTGTCGCTGCTCGATGACATCTTCCTAGAATCTCCCGACAAAATTTGTCCTGATCACCGTCAACACTTTGATTTCTTCAGAGATGTCAATCGAATTCATGTTGAGAAATACCATCCTTGCTCTTTGATGATTTGTGATATCATCGATGACATCCTTAACTTTCTACCAACACTGACCTGGTTGTGTTCGGTTATTCCTTTTGTTCCAAGATAATCTTCGAAATGTTCCTTTGTATCTCTTATGATCTTTAGATCCAACCTTACTAGAAACTCCATATCAATGCTACCACGAAGCATGACTATGGTATTCCAAATATCGACAAGAACATTGGTAGCACATTACCAAGGGTTCTGGATCTATCATCTGGACACCGTTGTATGGGTAAACCTCATAAATTCCTTGTCCCTTTGTCTAAATGGTTTAATACTTGGAGCCCTATCATGCTCTGCCTTTCCTTGGGAGAGTTATACTCCAATACTTGGGTTAAACACCTTTCCTTTCCATTGGTCTGATTATCATAATAATCACATTTTCTGTTCCATTGTTTTGTTTCACCTTTCTTGTAGTCTAACTTGTCTGAGTAGAGATAGATCCCTGCTTAAGTAAGCACCTCGGTGTACAACTCTGTCGGTAAGACCCTGTTACTATTGTTGATGACATTCCATTAACCACCGATGGACGAGAACTTTTCCTATTGGTCTGCGTCGTCTTACGAGTAGGAAAATGGTTCTCTTCGTCCCTCGCCCTTCGTGCCAGCAATGTTGCCAACATAACTAATAGGTTATTCTTTGACATGCCTTGTTATCATGACTGTGCAAGATGTCAATGCCTTCCTACTTATTACCCACATCGTGGGCCCATAACCCACAGCTCCACAGGATCAAAACCTGACTGTCCTATACAACGTTGATGCCGAAGTATCTTATGCTCATGGATTTGTGTGTTATCATGAGCCACCCTCCGAGAGATGATCTATTCCCGATGCTTTGAACCCCTTCTCACACTCTGTTCAGGTATCGATCGTTTGTCCATTCGCTTGAAACTTCTTATTGTAACTTCATATTTTGCTCTCAACGTTTTCTTAAATTTCAACTTGAGAGACACTTCTGTCACATTCCCTACATTGTTCACTAGAGAATTAACCCGACAAGGGT
>NW_021261413.1:0-1265 GCF_002162155.2 Triticum dicoccoides
AGGCAAGAACCCCTTCTTGGACTGATCCATTTTGAACCTCTTCAAAATCTTATCAAGGTATGTGCTTTGTGAAAGACCTATGAGGCGTCTCGATCTATCTCTATAGATCTTGATGCCTAATATATAAGCAGCTTCTCCAAGGTCCTTCATTGAAAAACACTTATTCAAGTAGGCCTTAATGCTGTCCAGAAATTCTATATTATTTCCCATCAAGAGTATGTCATCTACATATAATATGAGAAATGCTACAGAGCTCCCACTCACTTTCTTGTAAACGCAGGCTTCTCCATAAGTCTGCATAAACCCAAACGCTTTGATCATCTCATCAAAGCGAATGTTCCAACTCCGAGATGCTTGCACCAGTCCATAAATGGATCGCTGGAGCTTGCATACTTTGTTAGCGTTCCGAGGATCGACAAAACCTTCCGGCTGCATCATATATAGTTCTTCCTTAAGATGCCCGTTAAGAAATGCCGTTTTGACGTCCATTTGCCATATCTCATAATCATAGTATGCGGCAATTGCTAACATGATTCGGACGGACTTCAGCTTCCTGCTACGGGAGAGAAAGTCTCGTCGTAGTCAATCCCTTGAACTTGTCGATAACCCTTAGCAACAAGTCGAGCCTTATAGATTGTAACATTACCATCCGCGTCCGTCTTCTTTTTAAAGATCCATTTGTTTTCTATCGCTCGCCGATCATCGGGCAAGTCTGTCAAAGTCCATACTTTGTTTTCATACATGGATTCTATCTCGGATTTCATGGCTTCAAGCCATTTGTTGGAATCCGGGCCCGCCATCGCTTCTCCATAGTTCGAAGGTTCATTGTTGTCTAACAACATGATTTCCAGGACAGGGTTGCCGTACCACTCTGGTGCGGAACGTGTCCTTGTGGACCTACGAAGTTCAGCAGTAACTTGATCCGAAGTACCTTGATCATCATCATTGTTTTCCTCTTCAGTTGGTGTGGGCATCACAGGAACGGTTTCCTGCGCTGCGCCACTTTCCCGCTCAAGAGGTAGTACTTCATCGAGTTCTACTTTCCTCCCACTTACTTCTTTCGAGAGAAACTCTTTTTCCAGAAAGCATCCGTTCTTGGCAACAAAGATCTTGCCTTCGGATCTTAAGTAGAAGGTATACCCGACAGTTTCCTTAGGGTATCCTATGAATACGCATTTTTCCGACTTGGGTTCGAGCTTTTCAGGTTGAAGTTTCTTGACATAAGCATCGCATCCCCAAACTTTTAGAAACGACAGCTTAGGTTT
>NW_021261414.1:0-921 GCF_002162155.2 Triticum dicoccoides
TTTTCCGACTGGAGTCTCGTGTTGCAGCTGTCGTGGACTATCTCGCAAGGCTGAAGGCCGCCACATCTCGCATCGACTCGACGCTCTGGCCTGAGGAGACACTTCAGAATGACCTTGAGTCGCTGATGGCCCGCTTGAACACGATCCCTGGTCGAGTGCAGGAATGGAAGAAGTCCTCGGCTCGGTGTGGTGCAGATGTTGCTCTGTGTCTGGCCCGAGTCCACTGTAAAGATGCGCGAGAAGAGAAGCTGGCGGCCCTTCGGGTGGCCAACACCAAGAAACACGACTTCAGGTCCTTTATGGAAACTTTCCTTGCGGCTGCCACTCGGATCGCCGACGGAATTGACCTTGATGAATTCGTTGCACCTTCCAGCCCTCCACAGGAGGGGTAAAAAACTTCTTCTGGCTCGACGCTTTAAATTTGCCTCGGTATGCCCAGTGAAATTGTAACCGATAAACCTTAACAGGCTTAACGCCTGAGCACTTTCGGTTCTTTTAGATATCGATTCAAACTTGAATTTGGTGCTTGAATACGATTGCTTTTGGCTCGAAATGTCTTTTGCAGGTTCAAAGCAAGGCGCCTTTACTGCAATCGACTTATTCTTTAGTCCACTTAGGCGAGCACAGGGCTGCAGCTAAGCCCCCGAGTGAAAGTCTGGCTTACCACTCGGTAGGATTTTGATAACTTAGGCTAGCACTGGGCTGCAGCTAAGCCTCCGAGTGAGAGGGTTGCTCTTCACTCGGTAGGATTTTTGTAACTTAGGCGAGTGCTTGGACTGCAGCTAAGCCCCCGAGTGAGAGGTTTGCTCTTCACTCGGTAGGATTTTTATAACTTAGGCGAGTGCTTGGACTGCAGCTAAGCCCCCGAGTGAGAGGGTTGCTCTTCACTCGGTAGGATTTTTGTAACTTAGGCGAGTGCTT
>NW_021261415.1:0-2049 GCF_002162155.2 Triticum dicoccoides
AGTAGTAGGTATATAATCAGGGTGTAACCGACAATATTCACTCCACCAAACCAAAGCATAACCAGTGAAAGAACCAACCGCAACCTTAACCTTTTTATGTTCATCGAAATTATGGGAAGCAAATATATTTTTTATGTCGAACTCCCATTCAATATATAAAGCAGGTTTAAAACGGCCATTAAATGGTGGTATAGATACATTAACCTGATCATGTGCATTTGGATGTTTGTGCACCTCTCGTGACGGTTGTGGTATTTGCAAAGGTGGTGGCACGTCTCCCGCGATCGACAAAGCCCATGAATTGACTCTGGATCCTGTCATGATTAGTAGAACAAGAAACAAAACCCAAAAATAATGTTCCTATAACTACTAGGATGTGGTGGTAAAACGCTCACAGTAAAGCAAATATCAATGTCTTACAAGTTCTTACCATGCAGCAGGCGGTGACCGGCAACCAGCGGTGTCAAGTAACTCCGAATATTGAGTAAAGCGATTGCCAGGGGAGCGTACGTATACACGGTGTAGAAATATGTGGAGCTGGGTTGGCTATATATGGTAGCAAAAGATTAGCAATAATCAATTCAAAGATGCAATGTTGAATAAACGCTCAACGACGGTACTGTGCTGGTCCTAGGCTAGACCGGACTAGAGACGCGAGCCTAGAACACTAATGAGGTCACGGCGTAGCACAACTAGCATCAATGAAGGATACTAAGTAGCCCTTGACAGCAAGATATAAGTGAAGATCACAACAGCAGTGAAGATAATGAGGTGAAACAACAGCCAAGCAGGATATATCAACAACTTTGTCTCCAACTTTCCTCTGAAAAAGTTTGTGCCGATTTTTTTGTTTTTTTTTCTTCTCTCTTTTTTTTCCTCACACTTTTTTTTCTTTCTCTCCTTTTTTTTCTCTGACTTTTTTTTTCCTTTTTTTTCTCTCGTTTTTTTTCTCTCTTTTTTTCTCCCTCTTTCCAAAGCAAACTAGATAAGATGCAGATTGGATCAAGTGAAGATGTGAACGATCTCAACTATTATTATGACAATGAATGGTGGGTAGCACGTGGTGGAAATTGATGGATGGGTGGTGGACAGCGGAAGAGATAATGATGCAGCGGTGGCGTGACTAATGTGAACAGAACTCGAAACTCTAAACGAACTAGACACTAAGACCAGCAACTCGACACGACGATGCAATCGATAATTCAACTATGCAATCAATGAAAAGAAAATTGCAAAGGCTCAGACTGGCTTGGACCAAGGATGAATAGATCTAACTCTTTTTTGTGGCTTTTTCTTGGACAATAGGTAAGAAAGTAAATCTAATCTAGGAAAACTGGAAATTCTCACCGAGCAACCTGAAAACTGATACCACTTGATAGAGGCGAGGGTGTCCCGATCTTTCGATGAGATGATAACTATCGATTTGGTGGAGACGACTTTGACGATCCGACTACAAACGTGCACGACGTTGCGCCTTAGCAATCGCTAAACCAATCTCCTGAGGTTACTGACGATGCAGGAAGCACGGTCAGCCTGACCACGAAGGTCTATTCCTTCAAGCAATCGAAGAACGAGCAAGAATATGATCAAGCAATCTGAATATTGCAAATATATATGAGGTATTGATAATGGTGGGGATCCGTAAGCGGTCTTGGTCTGGTCGTTGGACACAAACGAAGTACACAAAGTTGCAATGGCTAACTTTTAACTAAACAAATCCCCAGGAAAAGCTACTAGATGGATCTACTTATATAGGAGCAAGGGGTGGCGGCCAAGGAGGTGGGAGGACGTCCCAAGGCAGCCTAAAACTAAATCTAGGTCGTACAAGGCCAATGGGCCCAAGTGGAGGTGATGTAACACCTTTGGACTTGTAGTTTGACTCGGATTCTGCTGCAGCATCAGATTGTTTCGTCCACAACTCAACGCTCCGGACGAATTTGAAGGTGATTCCAATTGGGTTGGAATGTGCACGAAATCTAGTTTCCAACAAAAAAAGAATCACCCAATTCGGAGTCCGTATGAAAAACTTGTGTGCGTTTTGAGTCAGGT
>NW_021261416.1:0-2401 GCF_002162155.2 Triticum dicoccoides
GGGTTCAGAAAACAGCAAACTTATGGAAGAAATTACATAGTACTTGTCAGTGTAAATCAAATACATTAGTGCTGTAAATCATATATATTACACATACATCGACATGAAGCTCAGTTTGGGGACGGGAATCAAACCAACCAAGAATTTCCCCACCAAGAGATCAGAAAATTCACAGAAAAGATGCATTGAAAGCGAAAAGTAGGGCAAACCACAGGACAATAACTCTATAAACAGATCCAGAATCCGGAGAAGAAATCCACAAGCAAAGGACTAGAGAAAGATTGGAAATGCCATGGAAGCGTCCGAAGAAATCGCCATGGCATGTAGCAAGAGTGATGCATCTTTGTCAAAAAAATGAAGCATTAATCAAAATGTTGATGCATATATTTTTATCCTAACCTTTGCTTGAACTGAAACGTGTGAGGCTTGTAATTCAAGCACCTACCCTGCACAACACGACTTTCCTATCTCCCTTGATAGGACAATATCTTCTCCCATAGCCAACACAACATCTGATTTTCTTTTTGCTGTGATGCTTCTTGTCTGCATCACTGCCTCCATCTCCGCATGTCTGCAACACAAGGTTCAGAAAAGAAAACATGTCAGTAGGTTAAGTAGCACCACGCATGCCAAGATTCTATAAAACAAGTTTAGATGAGCATGCTCCTACAGAGAGGGCGTTCCAAACCAAGAGGAGTTCTCGGAAGTATGCATTGGGGGGGGGGGATGGAAGACAAGCAGCTGGACGTACTCGCCGTGTACTGGCATAAGGACGAAGGAGAGCAATGTGTGGGGCGCGACAGATCGACGAAGAGGCAAGAGCAAAGGGGGCGGCAATTTGTAGAGGGGATCTCGTAGGGCTTGGCCAACGATGGGGGAGCGGGGAATGCGGGGAGGTGTTGGATGTGAGCATGAGGCTGGTCACAATGGGTAGGAACTTAGGAGTAACATCACACACTCCAATACAAGTTTGCTTATGTGGCACATATTTAATGAAGAGAGAGGTGCTTGTGGTAACTAGCTAAGTTACCGGAACATCACACACTCCAAGAAACAATGAGTCTATATCCTAATAAATACATCGCTGCATGACACTACATACATGTTCCTACCCACTATGGAGGTAGTAACATAGTCTAGGAAACTGTGTAGGTTACTAGCTTATGTTCCTGCCCATTGTGACCAGCCTGATCCGCGTGAGGCGCGCGCAAGAGCCTGCGACCAATGGATTGAAGAGGGATGGATCGCCACAGGAACCTGAGGAAGGGAGGAAGAGAGTAATGGAGGAGAGGAGAAGCCAGCGCATGCATGGGGCGAAGAGAAGGCTGTGCCTGCGCCATTAAACGAAGAGCTGCGTTGGTTTGGGGAGAGGATCATTCAATGAGTCCCTGATTTCAAGGAGAGAATTGAAGAGCATTGTTCAGAACGAGATTTGTTCAGCGGATTGACTAGAATCCCGTCAGAGATTTATTAGGAGGAGAGAGATGGGATTAGAATAAGCAGGGCCCACGTCCGTCCACCTTCAGCCTGGCCGGGATTGATTCAAATTAGGTCAGATTTGACATGGTATTTGGCCAGAATTCCTAAGATATTGCAAGTGAATTAATTTCTCTCTCTGTATGTTTTGCTGGTACGTTTCCAAATCAGCAGTACTTCCAAATTGTAGTATAAATTAGTATTTCCTAATTACCATCTATATCTATACCAATATAAAAAGACCCGGTGGGGCAGATCTAACAGATCTCGGCCATCCATTCGCATTCATCCAACAGTTGTTATCGTCCTAATGGTGAGCGACTAAACGCGTTTAACGCTAAACACAACTTTCTCTTCCATGATCACCTTCCTTTGCCACGAAAGGAAAGAAACTGCCCACGTCAATCAATCAAGAAAGAAAGGAAAGTATGTTCTCTTCCGTGGTCACCTTCCTTTGGCACGAAAGGAATTAAACTGCCCACATCAATCAAGAAAGAAAGAAAGAAAAATAACCGCTGCATCATCGCTCCGCTCCCAATCGCCTCCAGCCGCTGCACCTTCACGACGCCTCCCCCCATCGCCTCCAGCCGCCACACCTTCACGACGCCTCCCCTCCCATCTCTGTGTTGCCCCAACCCATCGCCTCGCCTCGCCTGTCGGCGGCGCCGCCTCCCTACACTGCTTGGCCGGCCGTCGGGGACGGTGCCTCCTCCTACACCACCTGGCTTGGCTGTCGGGGACGGCGCATCCTCCTACAGCCAGCCGTCTGGAAGCCTCCTCCTACACCGCCTAGCAGACCGTCGGGGTCGCTCATGTTCCTCAGTGTTATTCGTCGTCCATCCTGGCGGCTCCGTGGACAACTGCCTCACTAGCTTCGCATCCTCCAATTGGATCCTTTGATCTCTTTCTTGGCGGGGAGAATGGC
>NW_021261417.1:0-1667 GCF_002162155.2 Triticum dicoccoides
ACGTTGAAGAAGATGCGCAATGCTTTGGCTACATCAACCACAACGTCATCGTCCATAGTGGGGTGAGGGTGACGTAGGAGCGGCAAGGGAGGACAATTTTCGTGTTTTGACCCTTTTCCGTTAGTTCATCCAGATCTGACCTTAGTTTGCAAAAAAATTAGGATCTGACCCTTTTTCTACCACCGGTGTCCATGGCGGTAGGGTATAATAGCCTACCGCCAAGGTCTCTGGCGGTAGGGTTGCATGCCCTACCGCAATTTTTTCTTAAGTATCAGACACAGTGTGTATTCATACCTACCGTCGGACACCTTGGCGGTAGGGTTATATAGGCTACCGCCACCGTGTTTGGCGGTAGGGGTCCGTGATGCTGATGTGGATAAGTTTCCTACCGCCAGAGACCTTGGCAGTAGGCTATTATACCCTACCACCTAGGACCCTGGCGGTAGGAAAAGGGTCAGACCCAAATTTTTTGCAAACTTGGGTCAGATCTGAAACAACTATCAAAAAAGGGTCAAAACACGAAAATTGTCTGGCAAGGGCACATGTGCCGAAGGAGTTGACGAGTTCTTTGCCTTCTTAGCTCTAGCTGACCTGCATTAGCGACAAACTATACAGTTAGCAAAAAAGCTTGCGTGAAAAACAAAAACCCACCTGGGGAAATCATCTTCAAATGGTAGTAAGGACAAACCTGGTGAGAACAACATTGTCTTCATCGCTGTCCATGGGGCGCTGTAGCAATAAAAGCAAGGAACAAAATGAAGTAAATGATTTGTTGGACGTGTGAAAATAAAGTGTTGGCACACACACGAAGGAAGCAAACCTTGAAAGCTGCTCTAGAGGGAGGCGCCATCTGTGCATGCAAGAAGAGAAGGAGCGCAAAGAGTGAATGGAGAGTGTGTGGATTGAGGGAGTTTACTATATAGGGCGAGGGATTTTTTGGGGGGGGGATGGGTCGACTAAATAAACTACCAGCCATCTGTGCATCGCTGTCCACCCGGAAGCAGGAGGAACACATGCATCCCAAAAGCCCACAAGCCCAACTACCAGCCCAACATCGAGTTAAAGCCCAAGGAGAACTTTACAGGTCAGGTAGTAGCTAGGTTGTGCCAGGAAATCATAGCCTGGCAACCACAGCCATAGGGAGGGCTCTGCCAAAAAGTGTAATGCACGATGGGGCGAATCGAACGGTAGCTGCTGCATGCGTAGCTGCCACCCCCGATGCACAGCTACCATCTTGCACATAAATTTGCCTCTCTAGAAAGATATGGGCTTATGGTTTCGCCTCCCAACGTATTCACCTCAACGGTGATGTCAACAATAATAACTCATGCTCACTCATATCCAGCTGGACATATGTGCCTAGATCTTTCCTCACCACATGATGCTTGCAAAAGAAAAAATAAAAAGGAATGGAGAAGAATAATTTGGCTCTTGCATAAAAGTAAATACATAAAAGTAAAAGGTAGGCCCTTCGCAGCGGGAAGCAGAGGTTGTCATGCGCTTTTTGGTTGGTATGCTCAATCTCTTAGGGCATGTACAATGGGGGTAACACCTAGTTGCTGCCCTAGCAATTCACGTAAGCAAATGGTGTTCAAACCACTGCTTCAACTAGGCACCACCAACGCAAAACTGGCTCTTTGTGATTCTTCATAGGCCCCATTTAATTC
>NW_021261418.1:0-1254 GCF_002162155.2 Triticum dicoccoides
TTTATTACTAAACGGTAGTGATAGTCGTGGAAGCATAAGATTGGCGAGACGACAACGATGCTACGATGGAGATCAAGGTGTCGCGCCGGTGACGATGGTGATCATGACGGTGCTTCGGAGATGGAGATCACAAGCACAAGATGATGATGACCATATCATATCACTTATATTGATTGCATGTGATGTTTATCTTTTTATGCATCTTATCTTGCTTTGATTGACGGTAGCATTATAAGATGATCTCTCACTAAATTATCAAGAAGTGTTCTCCCTGAGTATGCACCGTTGCCAAAGTTCGTCGTGCCCAGACACCACGTGATGATCGGGTGTGATAAGCTCTACGTCCATCTACAACGGGTGCAAGCCAGTTTTGCACACGCAGAATACTCAGGTTAAACTTGACGAGCCTAGCATATGCAGATATGGCCTTGGAACACGGAGACTGAAAGGTCGAGCGTGAATCATATAGTAGATATGATCAACATAAACGATGTTCACCATTGAAAACTACTCCATCTCACGTGATGATCGGTCATGGTTTAGTTGATTTGGATCACGTAATCACTTAGAGGATTAGAGGGATGTCTATCTAAGTGGGAGTTCTTAAATAATATGATTAATTGAACTTAAACTTAGTACCTGATAGTATCTTGCTTGTTTATGTTGATTGTAGATAGATGGCTCGTGTTGTTGTTCCGTTGAATTTTAATGCGTTCCTTGAGAAGGCAAAGTTGAAAGATGATGGTAGCAATTACACGGACTGGGTCCGTAACTTGAGGATTATCCTCATTGCTGCACAGAAAAATTACGTCCTGGAAGCACCGCTGGGTGCCAGGTCTGCTGCTGGAGCAACACCAGATGTTATGAACGTCTGGCAGAGCAAAGCTGATGACTACTCGATAGTTCAGTGTGCCATGCTTTACGGCTTAGAATCGGGACTTCAACGACGTTTTGAACGTCATGGAGCATATGAGATGTTCCAGGAGTTGAAGTTAATATTTCAAGCAAATGCCCGAATTGAGACATATGAAGTCTCCAATAAGTTCTATAGCTGCAAGATGGAGGAGAACAGTTCTGTCAGTGAGCATATACTCAAAATGTCTGGGTATAATAATCACTTGATTCAATTGGGAGTTAATCTTCCGGATGATTGCATCATTGACAGAATTCTCCAATCACTGCCACCAAGCTACAAGAGCTTCGTGATGAACTATAATATGCAAGGGATGAACAAGACTATTCCCGAGCTCTTCG
>NW_021261419.1:0-1768 GCF_002162155.2 Triticum dicoccoides
GATCGAAAAGGGAGGGCCTCCTGCCTGGGACCTCCTAACTACTCCTCGAAGCCGAACTCCATGTAGAATCATCCTCGGGATCCTCTGGCTCCTGGACTCCATCATAAGATTGCAATAACCGAGAAAGGGGGGAAAAGAAGTAGCAAAGCAACCGTGAGTACTCATCCAAAGTACTCGCAAGCAAGGATCTAAACTACATATGCATTGGTATCAATGAAATGGGTAGTATCTGTGGACTGAACTGCAGAATGCCAGAATAAGAGGGGGATAGCTAGTCCTATCGAGGACTACGCTTCTGGCAGCCTCCATCTTGAAGTAGTGGAAGAGAGTAGATGGTAAGTTAACCAAGTATCATCGCATAGCATAAACCTACCCGGAAATCCTCTCCTCGTCGCCCTGTGAGAGAGTGATCACCGAGTTGTATCTGGCACTTGGAAGGGTGTATTTTATTAAGTATCCGATTCTAGTTGTCATAAGGTCAAGGTACAACTCTGGGTCATCCTTTTACCGAGGGACATGGCTATTCGAATAGATAAACTTCCCTGCAGGGGTGCACCACATTTCCCAACACACTCGATCCCCTTTGGCCGGACACACTTTCCTGGGTCATGTCCGGCCTCGAAAGATCAACATGCCGCAGCCCCACCTAGGCACAACAGAGAGGTCAGCACACCGGTCTAAATCCTATGGCACAGGGGTCTGGGCCCATCGCCCATTGCACACCTGTACATTGCGAGGGCGGCCGTAAGCAGACCTAGCCCCCTTAATACAAGAGTAGGTTACGGTCCAATCCGGCGTGCGCCGCTTAGTCGCTGACGTCACGAAGGCTTCGGCTGATACCATGACGTCGAGTGCCCATAACTGTTCCCGCATGTTGGTTAGTGCGTATAGGTCAATGGCCAGACTCAGATCAAATACCAAGATCTCGTTAAGCGTGTTGTTTTGAAATAACCGCGGACGCCGACTAGGGCCAGGCCCACCTCTCTCCTAGGTGGTCTCAACCTACCCTGTCGCTCCGCCACAAAGATCCACTCAGAGGTCCGTCGGGACAAACGTCCTTTCAGACCCAATCCGTGAATCATTCGCGGGTACTCTACGAGCCGACCCGTCTTTAGTCACCACAAGTATCATATATTATGTATAAGTATATACCCGTGATCACCTCCCGAGTGATCATGACCTGATAGTATAGCGTGGCAGACGGACAAGAATGTAGGGCCACTGATGGTAAACTAGGATCCTATTCTAAGCATTTAGGATTGCAGGTAAGGTATCAATAACTGTAGCAATAATGACAGGCTATGCAACAGAATAGGATTAACCGAAAGCAGTAACATGCTACACTACTCTAATGCAAGCAGTAGAGAGAAGAATAGGCGACATCTGGTGATCAGGGGGGGCTTGCCTGGTTGCTCTGGCAAGTAGGGGTCATCAACAACGTAGTCGACCGGGGCACCAGCAGCGGCGTCAGCCTCGTAGTCTACCGGAGAGAAGAGGGGGAAGAAACAATGAATACAATGCAAACAGATGCATAACGATGCATGACATGACAAGTAACGGTGCTAGGTGTGCCCTAACGCAGTAGGAGGTGATACCAGTGAAGGAGGAAAACATGCGGGAAAGTATCCCCGGTGCTTCGTGTTTTCGGATAGATGAACCGAAGGGGGAAAGTTGCGTGTTTGCTATGCTAGGGATGTGTGGCGGACGAACGGGCTGCATATCCGGATTCGTCTCGTCGTTCTGAGCAACTTTCATGTACAAAGTTTTT
>NW_021261420.1:0-1645 GCF_002162155.2 Triticum dicoccoides
GGTGATTCCCCCCAACTTCAGGTTGGCTTCTGGAGTTAGTAAGTTCACCGGGGAGTCCAAGCCTGACACTTGGCTTGAAGACTACCGAGTGGCTGTCCAGATTGGTGGTGGCAATGATGAAGTGGCCATGAAACACCTTCCTCTGATGTTAGAGGGCTCGGCTAGAGCGTGGCTGAATCAGTTAGCACCTGGCAGCATCTATACTTGGGAAGATCTCGCCCGAGTGTTTGTCAGAATGTTCAAGGGCACGTGCAAACGGCCGGCAGGTTTGACAGAGTTGCAGTGTTGTGTTCAGAAACCGAATGAAACTTTGAGGGATTATATCCAGAGATGGATCACCCTGCACCACACAGTAGAAGATGTGTCAGATCATCAGGCAATTTGCGCCTTTAAGGAAGGCATCAGATATCAAGAGTTGAATATGAAATTCGACTGGACATGAAATATGACTCTGGCTCGGATGATGGAAATTGCCACCAAGTATGCCAATGGTGAAGAAGAAGAACGGCTCCGGAGTGGCAAGCACAAAGCAGTCGCCCACGAAGCCGGAGGAGGAAACTCCGGTCGGAAACAGAAGCGCAAGAACGAGCCAGCTGCTCCGGGTGAAGCCTTGGCTGTGGTTCAAGGAAAGTTCAAGGGGAAGCCCAAAGGGCCGTTGAACCCCAAGAAAGTAAAAGATCAAGATGGAAATGACGTGTTGGATCTGCCGTGCCATATCCACACCAAAAAAGATGAAAAGGTAATTTCATTTACCCGAAGCACACCACTTGGCAGTGTCGGCTCCTAATCCAGCAGATCCGAGAGAAACAGCCCAAGGAAAAAGAGAAGGAGGCAGACAAGGCTGAGGATGAGGAAGAGGATGACGATGGTTATCCCCACGTGAATTCCACTCTGATGATTTTTGCTGATGTTGAGAGTAAAAATCGATTGAAAGTCATCAACAGGGAAGTGAACATGGTCGCTCCGACGACACCCAGTTACTTGAAGTGGTCGCAGACCGCCATTACATTCGACCAGTCTGATCATCCAGCGCTCATCGCCACCCTTGGGAGGCAAGCTGTAGTGGTCGACCCGGTGGTCGAAGGCACTCGACTGACAAAGGTCCTGATGGACGGTGGCAGTGGCCTAAACATACTGTATGCAGAAACGTTGAAAGGAATGGGCATTCCGATGTCCAGACTCAATGAAAGCCATATGAGTTTCCATGGTGTCATTCCAGGCAAGAAGGCTACATCCCTCGGTCAGATTGCACTCGACGTGGTTTTTGGTGATTCCAAAAATTACCGCAAAGAAAAGTTGACGTTTGAAGTTGTGGATTTCCAGAGTGCTTATCATGCAATTCTGGGCAGGCCAGCTTATGCACGATTTATGGCTCGACCATGTTACGTGTACCTCAAACTGAAGATGCCTGGTCCCAGAGGAGTGATCACTATCTCTGGCAATCGGAAGAAGGTGGAAGAGTGCTTCCAGAAGGGCTCAAAGATCGCCGATACCCAGATGGCCGTGGTAGAATTGCAAGAATACCAGAAAAATGCAGATCCGAGTGACTTGCTGTGAGCCAAGAAGCCAGCCACAGAATCAGCATTCCAGTCGTCTGGTGAAACGAAGTCAATTCACATTCACCCGACAGATCCCAATGCTGCTC
>NW_021261421.1:0-1690 GCF_002162155.2 Triticum dicoccoides
ATCTCATCTTATTAGGAACTCACTTTTCAAACATATGCATTGGTAGTTTTTATGTCTTTGCTTTTGCCTTCTGAACATACTGGATTGCACTCTGTAGGAGATGGCACAGATTTCTCCTTCTGAACATGGTATTAAACATTGCAAACAACTGATTATAGTAGTTAGCAAATGCAAATCATTGTATATTGTTAGTTACGTGTCTTTTCATATGAAATACTATTATTTTGGGGAAATGCATCTGGCTGAGTTTTAATGAAACTCCTTAGATTTTGTATGGTGAGATTGTCTTCAGCAAACAAGATCTGTATTGTTATTGGGGTCCTTTTATTTTTGTTCCAGGTGTTATTGGGGCTTATTTTTTCATGATTGGAAACAAGATGTTGCTGGTGTTGGAGCTCACAGAGAATGGTATTATGATAGTCTACTTACTTCTGAAGGTGCATTAGAAGATAAGTGGATGTCCAGATTCTTTGGCCTCAGAAAAGTGGTGATAAAAATCTTGAAGTATTGTTAGCATTTTCCTCTAAAAATGGAAAGAGCAGATACAAAGAAGGTACACAGTGCTCTTCATTGTCATGGAAAATTATTATACTTTTGTTATATTGAGTAGTTGTTGTTGGATGCCATTTGTCTCTTTGAAAAACATCTGATGTAAATTTGGTGTACTTCAACTCAAATACCTACTACTAGAACAAAAACCTACTACTAAATGGTTCCAAGAACATTGCATGTTATTGTAAAAGTCTTGGTCAATATTCTTGTGTTACTGTGATGTAGTAGACAAATTTTTATGCTTGGACATTTTTAACTTTTCTTATAGCAACTATTGCTCTAAAATTCTTTGCCGTTCTCTTACTTCTACTGATGGCAGAAGAGAACACATTTGGGTACACCTACCAGGACAGTTTGTTCTACGTTTATCTTGCTTTGGGGTTGCAGACCCTAACATATCAAGATAGCTCTTGATGGTATAACATGACATTGGCAGGAATTATCGATGACTACTTTGATGGGTAGTTTTCTGAAGAAATGATTGTCCCAGGTACTGTGATGCTCGCAGTTCTATCTTTTTCAGTGCTTGCATATGCCATTGTGATACAAGATACTGCCAGATTTTGCAATGTCCATGATTCAGATTGACCATGATTGCTACTGTTGTTTAAGATCATAAACTTTGTCATGGTTGATTAAATAGGCACAGCTTATTTTAGTTGCAGACCCTAATATATCAAGAAAGCATTGCTACAAATTTAGAAGTAGAATGTAGTTTTTCATAGTTCCTGTCAAGTATGCTTATTTGCAATCTAGGATCACAATTGTAAGGTTAATACTTTTAGTTGTGTAGCATAGCAAATCTCAGCTCTTGAAAATTTTCCTACCATACCAACACATTTGGTAGGATTTGCCTTATTTTGTAATGAGCAAACAAAAAATGTTTTAAATATAACAAATAATTATGTGCAGTAGTACATGGTTGGAAATTCCTTTCCTGTTCAATGCATATTAGAGTGGAATTTGTACTGTTTGGTATGCATTCACAGTCAACATGGGGTGCTGAAGTAGTGTAAATTGTTTGAAGTTGCCTTTTGGCCAGTATATTTGAAGTTGCCTTTTGGCCAATATATATAAGGATGGAGTACTGTATTGTTTGGTCTGCCTTTTTGGTCTGTATCGTTGAATCGACACCCTT
>NW_021261422.1:0-1600 GCF_002162155.2 Triticum dicoccoides
TTTAAAACCATGTTCGTGTTGAAAATATTTGCATTTTTTTAATAACGGTATATTTGAGTACATTTGGTAAGAACTTATACCCCTTATATATAAAGGAAATTAAATGCAAATATTTTCTTAAGGTAATAATGCCACAAATTAGATCATCGGTAGGTCAAGATAGTTGAGTCTACAATTAGAAACTCCGAGTAGCTGTAAACTTGCATTGAAAAAAAGTAAATACAAGTGACACAATAAAATGTACTTAATACATGAACTCATGAACATTGTGTACAAGAGAAGTTAATAGAAATAGTGGTCAATTACATCATATAATTTGATTCTATACTCTTACGTGTGTATATATCCTGAATGCTACCCCTTTGTGATCAACTCTTTGTCCTTCGAATCAAATGGCACAGCTACCGCCCCTTGTGGAAAAAGAAAGGACTCTGTAATACTCATAAATGTAAAAGGAAAACATCATGTGATGCATCTCAACCTGCGCAAAACAATGTAAAAAACCATACATGCTATCTACATACTCTCATTGTCTAGCAAAGCATAAGTAGCTGAGGGACCTTGTACAAAAGAATTGACAATTAGCAAGAAAGAAGCATGCCATCAGCTGTCTAGACAACCATAAAACAATAAGTGGCAAAAGCCCCATCAGAATTAGCATTTGCCATCCAGTTTATGAGCTAAAGTGGAAAGCTATGGTCACAAATGCATAAATAAGCAATATAGAAAATTAGTGGAAATCTCGCGCCCGAGCGGCACCTCATCGCAGATCGACGCCCCTACCACCGCTCCTCTCGCGCTTTAGTGGAAATCTCAGGAACACAAATAGTAATAGGATTGGTTAGAGTAAGCTGTGCTGGAAATGGAAACAAAAAATGTCGGTATCTTTATTCAAATATTGCTCGAAAGCACGTGCCCAGGATGTTGCATCCAGAAGTTCATCTGAATATTATCTTGAAAGGTTAGGATGCGAGAAAATAACACCTTGGGTAGGCATTTGTAATTCAAAAAGAGCAAACAACTCGATAGTAGAATTTGAAACTGCTAATCCTCCTGAAGTCTTTGCATAATAGGAGTATAGTACTGCACATGCTATGCTGCAGAGAGATTTAAAAATGGTAGATAACAATAAACAGGCAACTACAAAAACAATCTCTTGACAGAAAGCATAGGGGTCGTATCAAAATAATTAATAAAAATGATCTCCACTGATTAAGAAATAAACAATGCAACTGCACACAGATCAAACCATCATTTGTGCTTGTCATCTTCTTGGGCAGCGGCAGCAGCTGCGCGTCGCTCGGCGTCTTGGGCAGTTGGTGCAGCGGCGCACCGCTCGGCGTCTCGCCATTCTTCAAGATCACCAATGACTTCCTCGCCACCTCCCTCGCCATATCTCTCTGGTCATGCATTCCAAATTGAGCAGGAAGTACAGACGTCAGAGGAATTGAGAGAATAAGAATCAGCACACATTAACTATTATCAATAGACTGACTCAACAACCAGAATAATATACTTGTCAACATTTACATTTATATGTAAAAATAAAGGCAATATAGTGTGCTTTATGAATCAAACATAGCAGCAAGTGTCCAGTCGG
>NW_021261423.1:0-1600 GCF_002162155.2 Triticum dicoccoides
TTTAAAACCATGTTCGTGTTGAAAATATTTGCATTTTTTTAATAACGGTATATTTGAGTACATTTGGTAAGAACTTATACCCCTTATATATAAAGGAAATTAAATGCAAATATTTTCTTAAGGTAATAATGCCACAAATTAGATCATCGGTAGGTCAAGATAGTTGAGTCTACAATTAGAAACTCCGAGTAGCTGTAAACTTGCATTGAAAAAAAGTAAATACAAGTGACACAATAAAATGTACTTAATACATGAACTCATGAACATTGTGTACAAGAGAAGTTAATAGAAATAGTGGTCAATTACATCATATAATTTGATTCTATACTCTTACGTGTGTATATATCCTGAATGCTACCCCTTTGTGATCAACTCTTTGTCCTTCGAATCAAATGGCACAGCTACCGCCCCTTGTGGAAAAAGAAAGGACTCTGTAATACTCATAAATGTAAAAGGAAAACATCATGTGATGCATCTCAACCTGCGCAAAACAATGTAAAAAACCATACATGCTATCTACATACTCTCATTGTCTAGCAAAGCATAAGTAGCTGAGGGACCTTGTACAAAAGAATTGACAATTAGCAAGAAAGAAGCATGCCATCAGCTGTCTAGACAACCATAAAACAATAAGTGGCAAAAGCCCCATCAGAATTAGCATTTGCCATCTAGTTTATGAGCTAAAGTGGAAAGCTATGGTCACAAATGCATAAATAAGCAATATAGAAAATTAGTGGAAATCTCGCGCCCGAGCGGCACCTCATCGCAGATGGACGCCCCTACCACCGCTCCTCTCGCGCTTTAGTGGAAATCTCAGGAACACAAATAGTAATAGGATTGGTTAGAGTAAGCTGTGCTGGAAATGGAAACAAAAAATGTCGGTATCTTTATTCAAATATTGCTCGAAAGCACATGCCCAGGACGTTGCATCCAGAAGTTCATCTGAATATTATCTTGAAAGGTTAGGATGCGAGAAAATAACACCTTGGGTAGGCATTTGTAATTCAAAAAGAGCAAACAACTCGATAGTAGAATTTGAAACTGCTAATCCTCCTGAAGTCTTTGCATAATAGGAGTATAGTACTGCACATGCTATGCTGCAAAGAGATTTAAAAATGGTAGATAACAATAAACAGGCAACTACAAAAACAATCTCTTGACAGAAAGCATAGGGGTCGTATCAAAATAATTAATAAAAATGATCTCCACTGATTAAGAAATAAACAATGCAACTGCACACAGATCAAACCATCATTTGTGCTTGTCATCTTCTTGGGCAGCGGCAGCAGCTGCGCGTCGCTCGGCGTCTTGGGCAGTTGGTGCAGCGGCGCACCGCTCGGCGTCTCGCCATTCTTCAAGATCACCAATGACTTCCTCGCCACCTCCCTCGCCATATCTCTCTGGTCATGCATTCCAAATTGAGCAGGAAGTACAGACGTCAGAGGAATTGAGAGAATAAGAATCAGCACACATTAACTATTATCAATAGACTGACTCAACAACCAGAATAATATACTTGTCAACATTTACATTTATATGTAAAAATAAAGGCAATATAGTGTGCTTTATGAATCAAACATAGCAGCAAGTGTCCAGTCGG
>NW_021261424.1:0-1283 GCF_002162155.2 Triticum dicoccoides
TGTCATTTTTGCCATGTTTAATTCGTGCATGATATGCCTGTGCCCCTTTGGGATGAATTGTTAAGCATTTTGTCTTCTTTCCAGAGGCGCCACCCATGCATTTTTAGGATGTGTGTGTTGTCTTGTGCAAGCTTGCGAAGAGAGGTACCTGAGATTGCTGATTTCAGAGACTTAGTGATTTTCACTAAGTCTGGGATATTTTAGTTCATGATGCTATATGTCTAGCTTGTTTCCTAGTGATCCGTGCCTCTTTTGAGGATGATCAGTAAGGGAGTTTTGATACTTATGTTATGCTCTATCCATCCATGTCTTTGTTTGCATATGTGGAGTTCTCTAGGTTGACTCAATCGAGCTCAACTTTTGCTTCGTTGTTAATCTGGGCAGATCGTCAACTTGTTTGCGATTTTGCCGACGCTACCGTTAGTGTTCCATGCATGCTATGCCTTCGTTCTTGCCATGTGTAACTAGCACATTGTGCCTTCTTGCTAGTTATATGCTTTCCTTGCCATGACTTGCACCGTAGTGAGTGCATCGAGCTCGTTTACATGCCTTCGTGAGTTATATTTCAGCGTGTCTCAGTTTTCACTAAGTCTGAAACTGATTGTGTTCGAGCGATGTTAGTGAGCTCGGTAGAGTATTTTGTGAACCCTTTTGGCCGCAGGTCACTTTGGGTGTTTTGTTAAGCTTGTTGAGTAGCTCCATGCCATGTTCTTACTTGTCATGTTCAGATTTTCTATCATGTTGTTTTGCTGCTCCGAAGAGAGCATCGCGATCTGAAATTTCAGACTAGTGTTAATTTCACTAAGTCTGAAATCTGTTTTGCATTTGCGTTTTAGCCATGCTTGTTTGAACCTCTTAATGGATGAATTTGCCTATGGCTCAGTGCTAGTGTTTTGTCAACCATCTTGTGTACATCACTGCCATGTATTTTGTTTTCATGTTTGGTGGTTGTAGCATGTTCATTTCGTTGCATTTAGATGCCTACTTGCTGTAAATCGCATACCGGTGTCATATCTTAAAACGCTTGCCATTTCCAAACCGTAGCTCCGATTCCAATGATCTTTATATCGTTTTCAAGCGATTTCATCCCCTATATCCAGTGGCACACTTGGTTTTCCAAGTTGATGCCAGGTTCATGCATTTCCTGTCATATCTTGCATTTTGCATCCCGCATCGCATCCTGCATAGTATATCGTCGTTTCATCATATTGCTTGGTCTTGCCCGTGGTTGATTGTATCCTTGTTGCTTGTTTGTCTTGTTGGGTAGAGCCGGGAGACGAGTT
>NW_021261425.1:0-1079 GCF_002162155.2 Triticum dicoccoides
TCAAGAATATCCTGAAGTACCTGAAAAGGACTAAGGAAATGTTTCTCGTTTATGGAGGTGACGAAGAGCTCGTCGTAAAGGGTTACGTCGACGCTAGCTTCGACACAGATCTGGATGACTCTAAGTCACAAACCGGATACGTGTATATTTTGAATGGTGGGGCAGTAAGCTGGTGCAGTTGCAAGCAAAGCGTCGTGGCGGGATCTACATGTGAAGCGGAGTACATGGCAGCCTCGGAGGCAGCACATGAAGCAATATGGGTGAAGGAGTTCATCACCGACCTAGGAGTCATACCCAATGCGTCGGGGCCGATCAAGCTCTTCTGTGACAACACTGGAGCTATTGCACTTGCCAAGGAGCCCAGGTTTCACAAGAAGACAAGGCACATCAAGCGTCGCTTCAACTCCATTCGTGAAAATGTTCAAGATGGAGACATAGAGATTTGTAAAGTACATACGAACCTGAATATAGCAGATCCGTTGACTAAACCTCTCCCTAGAGCAAAACATGATCAACACCAGAATTCTATGGGTGTTCGATTCATCACAATGTAACTGGATTATTGACTCTAGTGCAAGTGGGAGACTGTTGGAAATATGCCCTAGAGGCAATAATAAAAGCTTTATTATTATATTTCCTTGTTCATGATAATTGTCTTTATTCATGCTATAATTGTGTTATCCGGAAATCGTAATACATGTGTGAATAACAGACACCGACATGTCCCTAGTGAGCCTCTAGTTGACTAGCTCGTTGATCAACAGATAGTCATGGTTTCCTGACTATGGACACTGGATGTCATTGATAACGAGATCACATCATTGGGAGAATGATGTGATGGACAAGACCCAATCCTAAACATAGCACAAGATCGTATAGTTCGTTTGCTAGAGTTTTCCAATGTCAAAGTATCTTTTCCTTAGACCATGAGATCGTGTAACTCCCGGATACCGTAGGAGTGCTTTGGGTATGCCAAACGTCACAACGTAACTGGGTGACTATAAAGGTAGACTACGGGTATCTCCGAAAGTGTCTGTTGGGTGACATGGATCAAGACTGGGATTTGTCACTCCGTATGA
>NW_021261426.1:0-1490 GCF_002162155.2 Triticum dicoccoides
TATAATACATTGTATGAAATCCTCAAGGCTGCCATCAACCTCATGCATGTGGACTCAAACGGGCATTTCTGGCGGTTGACTCCTAGGAGTTGAGCCATGTCTTTTTCTTGGCCTAGAGGAAAAATCAATGTGTTGTCCATTGCCCATAACGGTAAATGTCGAAGATAGATGGTTTGAAACGCCTAACTTAAAAATAAAATTGGGTAAAGTTCCTATAATCCTTAAAGTGGAATTTAAGATAGTATTGCTCCCTTTAAATTCGAAGAATATTCATGGCCATTGAACTGCCTAATACCTCTTTGTACATCTATAGTTCTTATATTTGTGAAGTATTTTTTTGGTAAATCTATAATTCTAGTTGGCTTTATTATTCTTGACAAGCTAAATACACGTGCATGCTAGGCACAAAGGAAGAAGAATTACCTGATTTTTTAAAACTTATTGTTCAACTTGATTATACTTTAGATGGTACAAAAGAAAAAAAAACATGTTCTCAATGCATGACTAAAATTTCACGTGGTCATCTGTTAAACTTGCAAAATATTCAGCAGTCTCTCTTATGGGCTTATGGCTCTTCCGCACAGAACGCCAATGGAATCAAAATATGCGATTCTAGGCGATGTTTACGTATTTTTTGTTAAGCATACCTCAAAACTTGATTACAAAATATTTGTCCTGTTATTACTAAGATATTATCAAATCAATATGTATAGTGGCGCCATATAGGGATGGTGATGTTCGGCAGGGAGAGTGCGATGGCTGTGGTGGAGTTCCCAGCGGGGGCTATTAGAAAGGCTGTGCCGGGCAGACGAAGAGGATCGCCGCAGCACTAACTTCGACCGGCGTAGAAACCAACAAGTCGGTGAGTTGGGGAGTTCCATTGTCGCGCCGCGTGGGGAACACGCAGTACGCATCTCGGGAGTGCGTGGTGTAGTAAATAAAGCTGACCGCCGATGCCTTGAGTTGCCGCCAGGTTTGGCCCACCATGAGCCGTTGTCAGCTTTATTTACTATTTGGGGTAGCGCCCCGCGTGTGAGGCAGGCGGTGACGGCCCGCGTCCGCTTAATCTACCCACAATGAAAAGTGACATTGAGTAGTAAAATCCATAAATTACCAGTCTAAGTTACTAGTACCTTCATAGTGAATAATAACATAAATGTGGTAACATAGAAATTTTCATTTATTAGCTTATAGATTTATCTTGTCTTAGTATGTGTGATATTAATCATGATATGAGTAACTAGCTAGGTTACTTAATTTGTCTCTCTACTCATTAATTAGCTCCCATATTATCTTTTTTCTGAGGTGCACTGATGTTACTATCTATATCTATGTTACTCTCATTATAAACTAATAGTAAATCTCTCGAAGAAGGGCAAATTGATGATGACGTCGGAGGATGAAGACCCAAAGCATCATGCATGATGACACATACGAGACCGACCGAGGACTGAAAGAAAAAAATACTGACTTTGCGGCCGCACTGGCGA
>NW_021261427.1:0-1298 GCF_002162155.2 Triticum dicoccoides
CTCCAGCGAGCTGCTTGGCTCGCCAGGCAGGCAGCCAAGGTGCTCGGCGGCGGCACCGCAGCTCGCCACGCAGCTGCTCGCCGCCTCGCCGCCTCCCTCGCCCGGCTAACGCCGTGGATCGGCCTCCCTCTCTCCCCCGAACCCCCCAGACACCCCCTCTCCTCTCCAGCTCCTCCCCCTCGCACGCCCCAGCCATGGCCGACGCCATCGCCGCCACCCCCACGCCGTAGCCACGCCCTCCGTCCACCCCACGCCGTGCCACCGTGTCCAGGAGCTCCGCCGCTGTCTACTTCATCGAGCAGCCGAGCCCCGTGTGCTCGTGCGGCCCGAGACCACCGCACCGACCTCGCCCGAGCTCACCGTCGCCGGAGATCCCCTTCAACGCCGTCGCCGCCTCAGCTCGTCCCCGACCTCACCGGTGGCCTCTACGGGAGCGCTGTGAGCCTAGCTACTCCTCCGACCCTCTCTCTCTCATTCCTGAGCCGTGTAGCCACCGCACGAGGATCACACGCCCGCACCGCCGCGGACCTCGTCGCCGACGTGCTTCCGGCCAACTCCGGCCACCCCGACCTCAACGGACTCCGCCAAGAGCTGCGGTTTGTCCTCAGCTCCCCTCCGGTGGTCTCCGCGGCCCATTTGGTGGCCGAAATGGCCAAAACCACTCCCGCCGCCGCGTCGGGCTCGCCGGCGGCTAAACGCCGGTGCAGCCGACCCGGGTTTGACCACGGGTGGGCCCTGGTTGACTCCCCTGAGTCAATGACAGGTGGGGCCCAGCCTTGTTAATTAAACAAGATTAGTTTTAATTAAGTTTTAATTAAAATAATCACCCTGACATGCGGGACCCACTGTCAGGTTTGACCCAGACCTGTTCCGTTGACCTGCTGACGTCACACTGACGTCAGGCTGACACAGTAATTGATTTTCTGGATTTAATTTAAATCAGGAAATTCCAGAATATAATTTAAACTTCAAAAATTCATAACTTTTATTCTGTAACTCCAAATTGGACAAATTATATATGAAAAATGATCAGAAAAATCCAATCTATCCATCTGTACTATTTTCATGCATGATCAAACAAGTTAAATTGATGTTTTAAGCAGAACAAGGAAAAGCACTTTAAAAGGCCATAATTGAATTTGAAATTTGAATCCTTGATTCAAATTTGTTCAAACCCTTCTGGTTTTAGTTGCATTAGCCCAATACACTCATTTTGCCATGTCTCATGCATGCATCATATTGTTGCATACTGTTTGGTAATGTTTGTGTATCGGTGCTCTCTGCGGCAGGTTCTGTCT
>NW_021261428.1:0-1679 GCF_002162155.2 Triticum dicoccoides
CACGAGTGCAGACCATGAGACCTTCGCCCAACTGCCGCTACCAGACCGAATACAAGGTTAGAGATTATGAATTCTTATGCGGACCAGATGTCAAGGAACCAATTAGAGATTATGTATTCTTGAGCGGACCAGATGTCAATGGACGAGTTAGAGATTATGAAGTGCTGGATGATATCATCCGTGAAGAATTCTCGAGAGCATATAAAGTGCTCAAGTCTCGCACACCTCAAATTGACACCGAGACTCAATTGGATGAAGAGGAGGTTGACAGGCTCCGTGGAAATCATGCACGTTATCGCATCAAAGCTTGCCTGGTTAGTCACACAGCAATGCTACCTCCTATTTTTGTATCTATCTATCTACCAATCATCTACAATAATAAAAAAAACAGCATGCTATGGCGAAATAGCGTAGCCCTTAAAATCCGTTATATCGAATGATTGTACATTGATTTCATTTAGGAAGGTATTGCTCAGAATATTTAAATCAGTGATCATTTAGCTTAATCATTTTTCTTCCTCTGCAGTTACTGAAGGGAAAGCGCATATACCCCCCAGAGCTTATCTTGGAGAATACTTACCTCTCTCGTTACATCAAAGATGAAGCCTTGGACTGGTATTTTGACTCGGACCTGTGTTTACTTGCGTCATTGAGTGACTATCAGCGGCTGGTCCTTCGTAATGAAGTAAGCATGTGTATCAATTACTTTCAGCTTAGTAATGCATCTACATGTCATCTGTGTGCTCATGCAGCTGGTAACCAGTTCCTCCTTCTCTTTAACTTTGAATGGGTGGCAGCAATTTTTTGTTTCATGGGAATATGGATGCATTTCCTATTCTTTTTAGCACGAATTTATGCGAGTAACCTCCAAGTTCTAGGGCCAGAGCTTCTTGGCGAAATGCAAAAATGATTGTCACATCCTGCGGAGATAAAGCACAGTTTAAAAATGTGTGCTTGCAAGAAATTGTGGAAAATCTCATAATGTGCTCCATAGAAGAAAAGGACATTTCAATTAAAATGAAATACAGATTGTTTCATATAGTGAATTACTGATGCATTTTCTGCAAGCAGCAAGTTTCTTTAAAACCAAAATAGAACAAATGGTCCACATACAGGCTGCTCCGAAAATACGCGTACTATCTCGTTTTTTGTATGTGTAAACAGGTTTCTGCCGGATTTTCCAAGTACCCATATACTTTGACATATTCCGGTCACTGAAAAAGATGGCGCGCTATGGCGCCGCTAATAGCACACTATAGCGTGTTGAGAACTGCCTCACTAAATAAATCAGCGTATTTTGTCTCAATAATACTCCCTCTGTAAACAAATATAATACTTTTCTAGATCACAAATATAGCATGGTACTAGCATATTTTAAGGTCAGCACTATTTTGTTACAGCAGACTATTTTTTCCTTGGTTCCAGTACCACGTGTATTTCTTTTTGGGATTTCTTAAAGTGCGCAAGTACTCGAATCAATAATAGCTGCACAAAAATATTCCTTAAGAGTATTATTCCACGCCCTAATATCCACTGCATAAAGATACCGCCTCGGTATAGCAAGCAGATTGAGCGAGGTGCCTCTAAATTGTACTTGCCGCTGTATAATTGTCCAATAAAGTTTTCAAAACACTGGCTATAGTGCAGCTATAGCTTATTTTGAGAGCCGCCACTATTTG
>NW_021261429.1:0-2401 GCF_002162155.2 Triticum dicoccoides
GAACAAGACATGATGCACAACAAGCATTATGCATGACAAAGCTATATGAGGCTACTCATGGCAAGAGATGATGCATACAAGAGCAACACATCAAGGCAAGTTTAAATGAGGCCGGAAACAACATATAACAATTCCGGTAAGTCCTCATATGCAAGTTTCAAAGTTGGTCCATAACTGAATAAACATTAAGTTGGAGTTATTAAACAACAAGTTAAAGAGCACCAAGAGGATCAACATGAAATTCTAGTCAAGTTACATATAAAGTTCATTAGATTCGGAGCTACGGGCTAGAAGATATGAGCAAAACAAGTTAAGCATGGCATTGATGCAAAGTGCATGCAAACATCAAGCAAACACTCCCAAACATGGATGCAACATGATAATATGAAACTACATGCAACATCAAGCAAGTTTCATATAGAGCACACTCAAAACGGAGCAACGGTTCAACACATACACTATACAAGTTTAAAGGACAAGCTGTCCAAAATAGCAACTAGGCATATTGCAAGCACCAAAACAACATGCTATAGTACCACAATATGAAAACAGAAGGCATGGGAATGAAGTACAGGTAAAGCATAACAAAACATGAACACTGAGCTATCTCCAGAAATCACTAGAACATGCTCAAAAGGACATGGCAAGATTGCAAATAATAACAGTTTCAGGCTTAGCAGAAATAACATCAGGTTGCAATGTTTAGAGCTATCAAACAACATGTTACAGGAACTTAACATGGCAAACAAAGGCATGGCATGAAACTACTAATTGCATAGAATAAAAGTCCCTTACTGACCATGAGCTAAAAAGGATAAGAAGACATGATGGCACCCATGTAAACATGGCAAGTTATATGATAGATTCATACATGGCAGGAACAACGATAAGTAGGCATGTTGGTGAGCTTGAACCACTCACCACAGAGCAATACATGGCATGCCAAGGCAACCAACAGTAAGAAGACATGTGTATGAAGCTAAGCATGGCAAGAGCAAGTTCATAGAGTGCATGGATCACTAGCAACACACATGGCAAAACTGAACTTAAAGTTAACAGGCTGACAGCAATATTATTTAGCAACTTTGGAGCAAGATAACAACAAGCTACAGCAGGCTATAAATGCAACCAAAGACATGGATGGATAGAGCATGACATTTATAACAAAACATCCTTAGTGAACATCTCCAGATTATGCATAGAATGACTTGTAGCAGCAGGTTTACATGGCAACAAAATATAACAGAATCAGCCTAGCAAAACAGTAACAGCAAGTACCCTACTTAACAAGCTTGATGCACTCAGAACACAACTCACAAAAATACAAGGATGGCACCACTGTAAAGATGGCATGACATAGATCAAAACACATGTAGAACTCATGCTCATAGGATGCACACATCAAACATGGCAAAAATGACAAATGAGCATGTTATAAGAGTTTCAGCAGGTTAACATCACATAGCACTCTTGCAACGATGATTCAGGCATCAAGATGGACTCAAATGAACATGATGCAATGGAATGAAATGAAGTACCCGTCGAGACGAACACTTTGACATATTACACGCACGAAACGGAGCAGTATGCAACAAGTTATGATGCGATGAACATGGCATAAAATATCACAGACTCGGGGACTTAGCAGAAAATTCAGTCTCGCGGGAAAACGAGATGGAGGAGACCCGGGACGGAGAGATCCGGGGACGGGGCGGCCGTTTGGTTGGTTGGCCTGGTGGATCTGGTCCACCTGAGCAGATCCGGCGAGGACAGAGTTGATGATGATGATGGTGTGCCTGCCATCCTGCAATATAGGTTGTCCGATCTATATCTAACGGATAGGAAGGAAACTATGATAGTTTACCCGCACTCCTCTCCACATTTGCAGATAAGGCCTTCCCTCGTTCATCCTTTTCTCCCACAAGATAAACTACTCATGCAGATGCATCTTGATGTTCCGTGCAATGCATGAGCATCTTGCTAGTTAGATAATACAATGTGTGTTGCCCACCCATGATGAACCAGAGCGCACAGAGAAATGCATATCCCTGCTGTCTCTCTATATGTGGCACCACTAGTGGAGCTACATAAGAACAAAACAATGCCCTGGCCTGCCCAGCCCAAGTCCAATATACAAAGGAGTGAAGGTATGTACCAAAATTTGGGTTCCCCTGTAGCCTAAGCCATCTGGCCCACCCAACATTTTAATTATAGCTCCGCCAGTGTGTAGCGCCCATGCTTTTCGAAACGAATATAGGAACATTAGCTGACCAATTAAACATTCTCTGTTTTAGTAATATCAGCATCATATCAGATTCATATTTCAACAACTAAGCTTTGGAATTATGAGTGGCATGTTTTTTTGCTTGATAGGTTGAGGTCTTGAGGAGTGATACGTCTC
>NW_021261430.1:0-1444 GCF_002162155.2 Triticum dicoccoides
TTTTCTTGCAGCAGAAATTTTTTGGGTGTCACCAGAACGACTCCACCATCGACGCCTACTGCCTCCGGCTCAAGACCCTCTCCGACGAGCTCAATGACGTCGGGTTTAAGGTGGGCGACGAGCTTCTCCTCTCGACGCTTACCGCCGGCCTCAACGAGGACTTCGGCAACGCCGCCTCCAACCTCACCCTCATGGCCAACCCCACTTACGAGCGGGCGGTGGCCTACCTCCGTCTTGAGGAGCGGCGGATGAAGCACCTCCGCACCCGCGCCAGCCACACCGCGCTCGCCGCCGGCCTCTCCATCGGCGCCTCTACACCACCCTCGGCGCCCCGTCCTCCGGCTGTCCCGCACCCTGCACCGGTGCCGCAGCCACCCCAGCCACCTCACAACGGTGGCAACAGCAGCAACCGCCGCCTCGGTCGCGGCGGCAACCGCCAAGGCGGAGGCAAAGGTGGCGGCGGTGGTGGTCAGGCTCCTCAGCAGCAGCCCCCGCCACCCTGGGCCGGTGGATACAACCCCTGGACGGGGGTCGTGCACGCCTACAGCATGCCTGTGCCGCGGGCCCCCGCCCCGGGCATTCTCGGCCCCCGCCCGAGCGCACACCAGGCGCTCCTGGCCGCGCCCTTCGGCGCCAGCGGCGCCCTCGGCGCCCCCCCTACCGCGCCCTCACACGGCGCATACGGCGCCCCCGGCGCATATGGCGCCCCCTACTATGACCCGGCCCTTCTAGCGGCCCTGCAGCAGCCGCCACCCTACTCCGGCGGTGGTGGTGATTGGATCATGGACTCCGGTGCCACCGCTCATATGTCCGCTCATCCGGGTAACCTCTCCTCTGTTCATCCCACTTCCACTCCTTCTCGTATCATCATCGGCAACGGTGTTGGTCTTCCTATCTCCCATGTCGGGTCTGCACCTTTTCCTTCTAACTCTCGACCTCTCTCTCTTAATAATGTCATTGTTTCTCCCCATCTCATTCAGAACTTAGTCTCTGTTCGCAATGTTTCTCGTGATAATTTCGTAACTGTGGAATTTGACGAAGTTGGCTTTTCTGTTAAGGACGCTCGCACCAGGATGGTTCTTCACCGCTGTGACAGTCCCGGCGACCTCTACCCAGTTCAGTCGCCGTCATCTCCGGGTGGTCCTCGCGCTTTTTCCGCCGGCGTCGATCTTTGGCATGCTCGTCTCGGGCATCCTAGCACTTCTTCCCTTCGTCAAATAATGAGAGGATTTTCTTTTTCATGTGATAAAACGGCCGCTCACTCATGTGAAGCCTCAGCAAGGTATGAACATCAACACCCCACCTACCCAATTAGCGTCGGGTGTCGAGTTGGGTGATAGCGGATGGGGTAAGGAGGAGGCTCCATTAGTCGCTGATGACGTCGCCATGGATGAGGATGAGGATGACGATGGCACTCAACAGTATGTCTATACTGGCGCCTACT
>NW_021261431.1:0-1302 GCF_002162155.2 Triticum dicoccoides
GAATAAGAGTGAAAATCAGATTGTGGCAAAAGAATTTGAGCAACAAATGAAGCCTAATAATAAACCATCTAGTGTTGCTTCTGAAATTAAATTGAAAATTGCATGTTTATTTGCCACCAAATCTGATATTGATGAGCTAGATTTCAGCAAATCTGTTTGCTATGCTTTTGTGTGCAAAGAGGCATTATTTTCATTCGAGGACGTGCCTTCCTCTTTGCCTCCTGCTGTCACTAACATTTTGCAGGAGTTCGCTGACGTCTTTCCACAAGACGTGCCACCGGGATTACCGCCTATTCGAGGGATTGAGCATCAGATTGACTTAATTCCCGGTGCTTCACTGCCAAACCGTGCACCATACCGTACCAATCCAGAGGAGACGAAGGAGATTATGCGTCAAGTACAAGAGCTTCTCGACAAAGGTTATATACGCGAATCCCTTAGTCCTTGTGCTGTTCCTATTACTCTAGTGCCGAAAAAGGATGGTACATCTGATGAGGACATGACTACCTTGGATATGACCAAAAATATTGCATATATGCATATTTGTCAGGTGATTTCTAGTGCAAACTATTCAATAATCTATTTATGTTATCCAGAACAAAAATACTTCACACACTTTTGTGTTTTGTCTAATTGCAGGTGTATGGGACATTTGTACAATCCACATTTGAAGATAAGGAAGAAAGAGATGTTTATTTGCTGTCCAAACAGTTCTCTCGCGTCACTTTTGGCCCAAGAGAAGATAGAGTCCAAGTCTCTCACGTTCTGGATTCAGATTCGGACTGCACAGACATACCTGACTCAAAACTCACACAAGTTTTTCATACGGACTCCGAATTGGGTGATTCTTTTTTTGTTGGAAACTAGATTTCGTGCACTTTCCAACCCAATTGGAATCAACTTCAAATTCGTCCGGAGCGTTGAGTTGTGGACGAAACAATCTGATGCTGCAGCAGAATCCGAGTCAAACTACAAGTCCAAAGGTGTTACATCACCTCCACTTGGGCCCATTGGCCTTGTACGACCTAGATTTAGTTTTAGGCTGCCTTGGGACGTCCTCCCACCTCCTTGGCCGCCACCCCTTGCTCCTATATAAGTAGATCCATCTAGTAGCTTTTCCTTGGGATTTGTTTAGTTAAAAGTTAGCCATTGCAACTTCGTGTACTTCGTTTGTGTCCAACGACCAGACCAAGACCGCTTACGGATCCCCACCTTTATCAATACTTCATATATATTCGCAATATTCAGATTGCTTTTATCATATTCTTGCTCGTTCTTCGATTGCTTGCAGGAATAGACCTT
>NW_021261432.1:0-893 GCF_002162155.2 Triticum dicoccoides
AAATAAAAGCTACGGAATAAACGGAGACTAGCTAAAGGTGAGCTGACGATATATGTTGGAAGTGTTTCCAAGGTTGATATGATCAAGCATCGCACGCTCCCTCTACCACCGAGATTGGTGTTTGCGTTGAGCATAGACATGATTGGATTATGTCTATCGCAATATGGTTATTCATTTAAGGAGAATAATGGTTACTCTATTTTTGAATAATACCTTCAATGGTCTTGCACCTAAAGGAATGGTTTATTGAATCTCGGTCGTAGTGATACACATTTTCATGCCAAAAGATATAAGATAGTAATGATAGTACCACTTACTTGTGGCACTGCCATGTAAGTCATAATGGTATAAAACGCATGAAGAAGCTCCATGTTGATGGATCTTTGGACTCACTCGTTTTTGAAAAGTTTGAGACATGCAAACCATGTCTATTGGTGTATATGCATGAAGAAACTCCATGCAAATGGATCATTCGGACTCACTTGATTTTGAATCACTTGAGATATGCAAATCATACCACATGGGCAGGATGACTGAAAAGCCTCATTTTCAGTAAGATGGAACAAGATAGCAACTTGTTGGAAGTAACACATTTTGATGTGTGCAGTCGAATGAGTGCTGAGGCATGCAGTGAATATCATTATGTTCTTACTTCACAGATGATTCGAGTAAATGTTGAGTATATTTACTTGATGAAACACAAGTCTGAATTATTGAATGGTTCAAGTAATTTCAGAGTGAAGTAGCAGATCATTGTGACAAGAGGATAAAATGTCTATGATATGATCATAGAGATGAATATCTGAGTTACGAGTTTTGGCACACAATTAAGACATTGTGGAAATTGTTTCGCAATTAATACCGCCTGGAACACCATAATGTGATGGTGTGTC
>NW_021261433.1:0-2466 GCF_002162155.2 Triticum dicoccoides
TAGTTTGCTTTTGTCAGCTGCTGGATTTATCACTGTGATCCGCCTTATTATTTATCAATAAAGGAACACATTCCTCTCTGCTATCGCTGTTATACTTGTACATTTTTTTTACTATATGCTTTATATGACTGAATTCCTTTGTGGGACTCCTTATTCTTGAGCATGAAACGGCAAAACCAGGCTAAACTCTTGGTCAACGGAAACATGTCTTTTGAGAAACGCGCAAGAATGGCTTTCTTGTGCTGTATGTCCATCCTAACCTTCTGTACTAGTAATTGTGAAGTATCATATTATCGACTTTATTCAACAAAATTATTGCTTGATTGCCATCATGTAAATAGAAATAATATTGGGTGAGAACACAGCGAAATTCCCTGCCGCGCTGCAATGTCGATCGTGGCTCATAGCGTAAAACCATACTATAAGCTGACAGTATACATATTATTCAGGCTGAATCAGTAGCAGGTGAGGCCATAGCGAAAATCCATGTTGCGACCACGCCATGAAAAATCAAAATATCCAATTGAGACCACGATGGTGCCAGCCAAAAGGATGATTGTATTTAATGACTGTCATGGTATGTATAATCCGGATTCTGGCGAAGTACCATGCCATTATCGTGAACTTCTCTGCGACCATGCTACTGCTTTGGTGCCAACCAGAGAATTCCATGCCTAATCATTAAAAGCAAAATAATCTTGAGTTGGGGCGAAAGAACCTGCCCTAATTCAAGGGAAATTATCAATTCTAGTGCGACTATTACATGCTCATAGTGCCAGCCAGTGGAATCGAATAGTTGCTGGGTTACGGCGAACACCATGCCACTCCCAATTTTTTAAAAAAGTCATCATAGCGAAGAAGGTTTAGAACCAAATAAAGTATGATTACCTCAAATCACAATTTAAAATACATACATGTCTTGCACCACTAAATGCCATAAGACTGAATAAAAAGAGATAAAAGGCAGGAAAAAAAAACACAGTGATGGCAAACAGAGTTATACGAACACCTTGTTTTTTTTTGTTTGTTGGTTGGTTTGTGGGCTCCACCTTCAATTGTTAGACTATGAGGTGACCCACGAGTAAAGTTGCAAGGGATTCATATGCCTTTCATATGCCCAAGTGATCATCGGCCTGGACCTCGTGGTCGACGTATAGAAGTGTGGATTCAGACTTCTCATGGCTGTCATTGCTTTGTATAACTCCTATTGTTATTTATCACCCTTCATGAATGCTCTCCTCAGATGCAGTTCTCATGAACATGTCTCTTGGACTTTAAACTCCACACCCAAAATTGTTGCTCTGCATGACCTCACTCAGGCGATCAAATCCACACGCAACTAAAACTCATGTGCCACAGTCTGAACATTGGGAAGGGGAGTCCTTTATTTTATTTTAGGGCGAACTGTGGCCCTTTTTGTTTTATTTAAAAATTTTAGATGAAAAAATTAATCCATGATCAGCAATGAGGATGCTGTATGGACACCAAGAGAAAAAACTTTCTTTTTATTACATTCTCCTGAACTTGCCCTTGGGCTGCTAGGCAAAATACTTCTTGAGGAACTTGCCATTGATAGGAGGCATTGGACGCACACCCTCTTGATCAATGAGTTGATAAGCGCCACCATCATAAACCTGTTCAATAACATATGGCCCCTCCCATTTGGGCTCAAATTTTCCTTTACCTTTTCCTATGAGCACAATAGGACGCCTAAGAACCAGCACCAGTTCTCCTTTTCTAAAAACTCGCGGCTTGACGAGTTTATCGTAGGCTCGTACCATATTCTTGCGATAAAGTTCAAGATTTTGAAGTACACGTAGGCGCCCCTCTTCAATAGCGTCTAACTCCTGGTACCGTAATTTGACTTGTTCATCTTCTGTCAGCTCATCACGTATCGCCACACGGAGCGATGGTATTTCAACCTCAAGTGGTAAGACAGCCTCGCTTCCGAAAACAAGAGCATATGGCGTACTCTGTGTTGGTGTGCGAACAGTAACACGGTATGCCCATAAAGCTTCAAAAAGACGATCATGCCAATCTTTTCTATGTTTTGTCACTGTCTTCTTTAATATCTTTCCAAGAGTTTTATTGAATGCCTCAATCAACCCATTGGCTTGTGCATAGTATCCCGTAGTATAATTCCAATGAATTTTGTACTTCTCAATAAACTTGTACATCTTATGTGATTTGAAGGCCTGGCCGTTATCAGAAGTAATACGATGAGGAACTCCAAAACGATAAATGATATTTCGCTCGATAAAATTGATGACATTACTAGTTTTCACCTCACGTAATGGTACTGCTTCGGCCCACCTTGAGAAGTAATCTGTGGCTGCCAAGATGAAACGATGACCTTCAGCAGATGGCGGATCAAAGGGACCAATTACATCGATGCCCCAAGCATCGAATGGCCAAGAAGGGACGGTCGGGTGTAGTGGAACAGGTGGCCGGTGCTTGAAGTCTCCA
>NW_021261434.1:0-1301 GCF_002162155.2 Triticum dicoccoides
CAGGGAAGTTAATCTATTCGAATAGCCGTGATCTTCGGTAACAGGACGACTTGGAGTTGTACCTTGACCTTATGACAACTAGAACCGGATACTTAATAAAACACACCCTTCCAAGTGCCAGATACAACCGGTGGTCGCTCTACCTCAGGGATATGAGGAGGGGATCGCCGGGTAGGATTATGCTATGAGATGCTATTTGGATATGCTACTTGGAGATGCTACTTGGAGGACTTCCATCTATTCTCTTCTACATGCTGCAAGACGGAGGCTGCCAGAAGCGTAGTCTTCGATAGGACTAGCTATCCCCCTCTTATTCCGGCATTCTGCAGTTCAGTCCACTGATATGGCCTCCTTACACATATACCCATGCATATGTAGTGTAGTTCCTTGCTTGCGAGTACTTTGGATGAGTACTCACGGTTGCTTTCTCCCCCCTTTTTCCCTTCCCTTTCTTTCTGGTTGTCGCAACCAGATGCTGGAGTCCAGGAGCCAGACGCCACCGTCGATGACGACCCCTACTACATCGGAGGTGCCTACTACTACGTGCTGCCCGCTGACGACGACCAGGAGTAGATAGGAGGATCCCAGGCAGGAGGCCTGCGCCTCTTTCGATCTGTATCCCAGTTTGTGCTAGCCATCTTATGGCAACTTGTTTAACTTATGTCTGTACTCAGATATTGTTGCTTCCGCTGACTCGTCTATGATCGAGCACTTGTATTCGAGCCCTCGAGGCCCCTGGCTTGTATTATGATGCTTGTATGACTTATTTTATTTGTAGAGTTGTGTTGTGATATCTTCCCGTGAGTCCCTGATCTTGATCGTACACATTTGCATGCATGATTAGTGTACGATTAAATCGGGGGCGTCACAAGTTGGTATCAGAGCCGACTGCCTGTAGGAATCCCCCTTTCCAACTCCTTGGCCGAAGTTGAGTCTAGTCGATGAAAACTGTTTTACTAACTTGGCTGTGCGGCCCATGGGCCCACGTCGCCAATTGGGTGGTATTAGGATCTTTTACTCCTCGACCTTTACTCTGGGACTCTAATCTCTCCTCTATTCGGGTTAAATAATTTTACTAAATCTGACTCTAGGTTCTCGTAACTACTTTCTCCCGGAGAGCCCATTATCACAAATGATCGCCTACTGCGCCAGAAGATTTTGAAGATACTCTCCGATATTCTCTCGAGACCTTATGTCTGTCGCTTTTGCAATTCCCTACCACCGAAACATCCCTATGGATAAATACTTACACCTGTCGTTCTTACTTTTATTCCCAGTTGATCTTGTTATTACAAGATACC
>NW_021261435.1:0-1891 GCF_002162155.2 Triticum dicoccoides
GGTAAACCATCTGCTATTTGCAGACGATAGCTTGATATTCATGAATGCCAAGGAAACAAGCGCCCGAAGGTTGAACCAAGTTCTGAGGATATACAGCGACAGTTCGGGACAGTGCGTGAACAGAGAGAAAAGCTCCATATATTTCAGCCCGAACACGCCGGATCCAGTCAGACAAAGTTTGAAGAATCTCCTTGGTATAACAGTTGAAGCATTCAACGAGAGGTATCTTGGTTTACCCACTGCGACGGGGCGTATTACCAGCGGTACCTTCGAGCATCTGACGGAGAAACTTCGAAGCAAGTTGCAAGGTGGGATGGAACGTATGATTTCATGTGCGGGTCGTGAGGTTCGCCTGAAATCTATGGCGCAAGCTATCCCGGCCTTCTCGATGAGCTGTTTTAAGCTGTCAAAGAAAGTTTGTAAGGGCCTCAGATCGTGCATGGCCCGTTACTGGTGGAGTAGCTCACTTGATCGTCGGTCTTTACATTGGACGGATTGGGACACGCTTGCTTCTCCGAAAGTGAAAGGAGGGATGGGTTTTAGAGATCTACAAATATTCAATCTGGCCCTACTAGGAAAACATGGCTGGAGACTCGTCACGAGCCCGGAGTCGCTCTGTGCACGGGTGCTCAAAGGGAAGTACTTCCCGACGACGATTTTCGTCGAAGCTTCTTCACCATCCCACGCGTCCTCCACTTGGCGTGCAATCTTGGCGGGAAAGGAAGCTTTGGAGGTTGGGATGATCAAGCGGGTCGGGGCTGGGGCTACGGTATCGATCTGGAATGACCCTTGGATCCCTGGCCTTATTTCCATGAGACCTTCGGTGCAGATTGGGAACGCTGAGCTTGTCTGGGTCTCAGATCTCATTGATGCGGAGTCGGGGACATGGAAACGTAATGAGGTGCATGCAAATTTCATTCCGTCGGAAGCAGAGGCTATTCTTAATATACCCTTGAGGCGGTTTGGAGGAGATGATATATGGGCATGGTCGGCAGAAAAAGCAGGAGTCTATACTGTCAAGTCAGCGTACCGAACTCTCATGATTCGCAACGAGCATCGCGCTCTAGAATAAGGGTCGGTCACCGAATCTTCCGAGACGAATAAACAGCTATGGACGAGGCTTTGGAAGTTGAACGTGTTGCCAAAGGTTCGTGTTTTTTGGTGGCGAGTGTTGCGCGGGATTCTTCCTGTGGAGGGCACACTACACTACGGACACATTGCGACAACAACAAGATGCAAGGTGTGTCTTGCAGCTGAGGAAAATATGTACCATGCTTTGATAAAGTGCAGCCATGCGCAAAACTTTTGGAGAGAAGCCCGAAAGTGGTTGGACGTGAAGCTGCCGGAGCTGCATACGATGACATGGTCAAGAGATATTCTCTGTGATGATCGTTTTGATGGGTCAGACAGGGCTAAGATCATCACTGTGATGTGGGCAATATGGACTTCGAGAAACAATATCACGCATGATAAAGCCAATCGGGATCCAGTCCAGTCACTAAAGTGTACCAGGGATGCGTTGGCAGTGCTAGAGATACCGATCAAGCATGCAATGGTGCTGCCAGGGCACGGGTGGAGACCGCCGGAGGGCGAGTGCATCAAAATTAATACAGATGCTGGTGTTGCTATGTTCGAGCATAGAGGAGGTGTTGGGGGTGTGGCCAGATCATCTTCGACTTTTATCACAGCTTGGTGCAAACCGTGTCCAGGTATCACAGACCCTCTGGTGGCAGAGGCGACTGCGGTGCGTGAGGGTGTGGTGGTGGCAATGCTTCGTGGTTTTGCGCGGGTCGAAATTGAAACAGACTATTTGGAAGTGGTCAACCTCTGGAAATCGCGCCGGAATTCGCGCTCTGTAATAGCGCCGGTACTTTTAGATATTGAGGAGCTT
>NW_021261436.1:0-1329 GCF_002162155.2 Triticum dicoccoides
TCAGGATTAAGCTCGAACCCAAAGCGGATAAAATGCATCTTCATAGGACACCCAAAACAGTTGGGTATACCTCCTAATTCAGATCCGAAAGCAATATGGATTGTTTCTTGAATCGGGTCCTTTCTCGAGGAAAGGTTTCTCTCGAAAGAGTTGAGTGGGAGGATGGTGGAGACTTGATGAGGTTATTGAACCGTCTCTTCAACTAGTGTGTGGCAGGGCACAGGAAGTTGTTCCTGTGGCACCTACACCAATTGAAGTGGAAGCTTATGATATTGATCATGAAACTTCGGATCAAGTCACTCCCAAACCTCGTAGGATGACAAGGATGCGTACTACTTCAGAGTGGTACGTAATCCTGTCTTGAAAGTCATGTTGCTGGACAACAATGAACCTACGAGCTATGGAGAAGCGATGGTGAGCCCGAATTCCGATAAATGGCTTGAGGCCATAAAATCCGAGAGAGGATCCATGTATGAGTACAGATGGATTTCAAAAGGAAGACGGACAATGATGGTAAATGTCACCATTAAGAAAGCTCGACTTGTCGTTAAGATGTTTTCCGACAAGTTCAAGGAGTTGACTACGATGAGATTTTCTCACTCGTAGCGATGCTAAGAGTCTGTTGGAATTATATTAGCGATTACTGCATTATTTATGAAATCTTGCAGATAGGATGTCAAAACATTGTTTCCTCGACGATTTTCTTGAGGAAAGGTTGTATGTGATACAACCGGAAGGTTTTGTCAATCCCGAAAGATGCTAATAAGTATACAAAGCTCCAGCAATCCTTCTAAGGACTGGAGTGAGCATCTCGGAGTTGGAATGTATGCTTTGATGATGATCAAAATTTTTGGGTTTTTACAAAGTTTATGAGAAACTTGTATTTCCAAAGAAGTGAGTGGGAGCACTATAGAATTTCTGATGAGTATATGTTGTTGACATATTGTTGATCAGAAATGACGTAGAATTTCTGGAAAGCATATAGGGTTATTTTGAAAGTGTTTTTCAATGGAAAGCCTGGATTAAGCTACTTGAACATTGAGCATCAAGATCTATAAGGATAGATCAAAATGCTTAATAATACTTTCAAATGAGCACATACCTTGACATGATCTTGAAGGTGTTCAAGATGGACCAGTCAAAGAAGGAGTTCTTGCCTGAGTTGTAAGGTACGAAGTTAAGACTTAAAGCTCGACCACGGCAGAATAGAGAGAAAGGACGAAGATCGTCCCCTATGCTTAAGACGTAGGCTCTTCAGTATGCTATGCTGTGTACCGCACCTGAAGTGTGCCTTGCCATGAGTCAGTCAAGGGGTACAAGAGTGATCCA
>NW_021261437.1:0-1693 GCF_002162155.2 Triticum dicoccoides
TGCACAATATGAGATCATTTGAACAAACTATGCCATGAATGTTGCCATAAGATTAATCATTTGCCTTGAAAGCCATTGATCTCCACACATGATAGCGCGTTTCTGAGAACACTTTTTTAAAATAATTGCCGCATTACAAGTTTGTTATTTTTCCTAGGAACTTGGCCACATATGATGACACAATGCGAAGGTTTCCCAATTTTTTGTTTTTTTTGAATTTTTTATGCCCGTTTCAAAATGCGGTCAAAACGGCGGGAATGACCGTTCCTAGCTAGTGGTTGAATCTTGGAATTTTGTTGGTGTTTCTCTGATTAAAAAGATACTTATGTACCTAGAAATGATTTTTGGAAAAAATAAAGAGCAAACTACGAGGCAGCTACAGTTCAAATTTGACCTGCTTCCAGCTGAATCGGTGGGAATTTGTCTTTTTCACGAGAGGTGGATCAAAACTTTTTACACCCAACCATTTGGTCAATTGTGCATTAAATATGGCCTAGTATTTTCGAAAATGATTTGGTCCAATTTTGCAACAATTACTTGGTAGTTCCTTAAAAAAACCTCCTTTCGGGCACTCAAAAAATGGAAAATGGTTTTTTCGTCCAACGAAAATGAAAACTTCCTTAGGCAACATTGTTTGCCATTCCAATATGCACCCTTGTGCACAATATGAGATCATTTGAACAAACTATGCCATGAATGTGTCCATAAGATTGATCATTTGGCTTGAAAGCCATTGATCTCCACACATGATAGCTCGTTTCTGAGAACACTTTTTTAAAATAATTGTCGTATTACAAGTTTGTTATTTTTCCTAGGAACTTGGCCACATATGATGACACAATGCGAAGGTTTCCCAATTTTTTGATTCTTTTGAATTTTTTATGCCCGTTTCAAAATGCGGTCAAAACGGCGGGAATGACCGTTCCTAGCTAGTGGTTGAATCTTGGAATTTTGTTGGTGTTTCTCTGATTAAAAAGATACTTATGTACCTAGAAATGATTTTTGGAAAAAATAAAGAGCAAACTACGAGGCAGCTACAGTTCAAATTTGACCTGCTTCCAGCTGAATCGGCGAGAATTTGTCTTTTTCACCAGAGGTGGATCAAAACTTTTTACACCCAACCATTTGGTCAATTGTGCATTAAATATGGCCTAGTATTTTAGAAAAATGATTTGGTCCAATTTTGCAACAATTATTTGGTAGTTCCTTAAAAAAACCTCCTTTCGGGCACTCGAAAAATGGAAAATGGTTTTTTCGTCCAACGAAAATGAAAACTTCCTTAGGCAACATTGTTTGCCATTCCAATATGCACCCTTGTGCACAATATGAGATCATTTAAACAAACTATGCCATGAATGTGGCCATAAGATTGATCATTTGGCTTGAAAGCCATTGATCTCCACACATGATAGCTCGTTTCTGAGAACACTTTTTTAAAATAATTTCCGTATTACAAGTTTGTTATTTTTCCTAGGAACTTGGCCACATATGATGACACAATGCGAAGGTTTCCCAATTTTTTGATTTTTTTGAAATTTTTATGCCCGTTTCAAAATGCGGTCAAAACGGCGGGAATGACCGTTCCTAGCTAGTGGTTGAATCTTGGAATTTTGTTGGTGTTTCTCTAATAAAAAAAGATACTTATGTACCTAGAAATGATTTTTGGAAAAAATAAAGAGCAAACTACGAGGCA
>NW_021261438.1:0-1927 GCF_002162155.2 Triticum dicoccoides
TTAAATCATTTATTTAACTTATGCCAATTTTTGCAGGAGCTATTTATAATATTCCAGAGCTCTTTTATAATTGGCATAATATTTGGGCATATATTAATATATATAATTAATATATTTCCAATGCAAATATTTATGCATTTATTCCAAATGCCCAAAATAAATGTCCATGAGCCACTAAAAATATTGGTTTGATTTTTATCTCTGTCCAATATTTTCAGAGAGCAACATGAGCATTTTCTTGGACCCTTTTGGAGAAATTTTTATTTAGGTCATTTTCAAAATGGTTCTGAGGGTTTCACAGATCCCCATTTCAAGTTTCTGATGAAAGAGTAAACATGATGCAACACTCTAATGCATGACTAGCTAGGGTGTGACAACTCACCCCCACTCAAAAGAATCTCGTCCCGAGATTTGGGTTCCTCCGGGAAGAAGGCGGGATACTCGAGTCGAAGACGATCCTCCCTTTCCCAAGTTTCTTCATCCTCGGAATGGTGCGACCATTGAACCTTGAGAAACTTGATATTATGACGTCGCGTGGTACGTTCGGCTTGATCGAGGATACGAATGGGGTACTCTCGATATGTAAGATCATCTTGGAGATCAAGCGTTTCGTGGTCCACTTCACGGATAGGATCCGAGAAGCAACGCCTGAGTTGAGAAACGTGGAAGACATCGTGGACTCTGGAGAGGTGCGGAGGTAGTTCCAACTGGTAGGCAACTTCTCCTCGTTTGGCAAGAATGCGAAAAGGTCCAATGTAACGAGGAGCCAATTTGCCTTTGATACCGAAGTGATGGGTTCCCTTCAGAGGGGTGACCCGAAGATAAGCCTTCTCGTCAACCTCGAAAGTCATAGCCTTATGTTTTCGGTCATATTGACTCTTTTGACGAGATTGGGCTGTTTTCAACTTTTCACGAACGATACGAACTTGTTCTTCTGCTTCCTGAATCATATCCGGGCCAAAGAATTGTCTTTCCCCGGTCTCTGACCAGTTAAGGGGTGTTCGACATCGTCGTCCATAGAGAACTTCAAAAGGGGCTTTACCTAAGCTAGATTGATAGCTGTTGTTGTAAGCGAATTCGGCGAATGGAAGGCACTTCTCCCAGTCCATTCCGAATGAGATAACAGAGGCTTGAAGCATGTCTTCTAGAATTTGGTTGCGTTCCACTTGACCACTTGACTGAGGGTGGAAAGCGGTGCTAAAGGAGAGACGGGTTCCCATAGCATTTTGGAAACTTTCCCAAAATCGAGAGGTGAAAAGACTTCCTCGATCCGAGTTAATTTCCAAAGGAACACCATGGAGAGACACTATTCGGGAGATGTATAAGTCTGCCAGCTGACTAGCGGTTATACTCTCACGAACAGGTAAGAAATGAGCTACTTTGGAAAGACGATCGACCACGACGAAAATAGCATTATTCCCTCTCTTGGTCCTGGGAAAACCGGTAATGAAATCCATACCAATTTTATCCCATTTCCATTCAGGAATAGCTAGGGGTTGAAGGGTGCCAGCAGGCCGTTGATGCTCTGCTTTTACACGACGACAGACGTCGCAATTTGCAATATACTGAGCAATTTCTCTCTTCATCCTAGTCCACCAGAACCTCTGGCGTAGGTCCTGATACATTTTAGTACTACCGGGATGAATAGTGAGAGGAGATTCATGAGCCTCCTTAAGGATCAACTGCCGTAGATGCTGGTTCTTGGGAACCACTAGACGGTTCTCAAAGTACACAACACCATGATCATTTGTGGAGAAACAACTAGCACCTCCGCTAGCAATGTTCTCCTTGATCTTAGCTATTCCCTTATCTCGCTTCTGGGCAGCAATGATTTGATCCGTAAGAGTAGGTTTCGCCACCAAGGTGGAGAGAAATCCTTGAGGAACAATGTGAAGGTTAAGCTTCCGGAATTCCTCATGGAGAAGCG
>NW_021261439.1:0-1542 GCF_002162155.2 Triticum dicoccoides
GGAGGAACACTTTGGGTGCTACCAAACGTCACAACGTAACTGGGTGATTATAAAGGAGTACTACAGGTGTCTCCAAAGGTACATGTTGGGTTGGCGTATTTCGAGATTAGGTTTTGTCACTCCGATTGTCGGAGAGGTATCTCTAGGCCTTCTCGGTAATACACATCACATAAGCCTTGCAAGCATTGCAACTAATAAGTTAGTTGTGAGATGATGTATTACGGAACGAGTAAAGAGACTTGCCGGTAACGAGATTGAACTAGGTATTGGATACCGACGATCGAATCTCGGGTAAGTAACATACCGATGACAAAGGGAACAACGTATGTCGTTATGCGGTTTGACCGATAAAGATCTTCGAAGAATATGTAGGAACCAATATGGGCATCCAGGTTCCGCTATTGGTTATTGACCGAGAATAGTTCTAGATCATGTCTACATACTTCTCGAACCCGTAGGGTCCGCACGCTTAACATTACGATGATAGTTAATTATGAGTTTCTAAGTTTTGATGTACCGAAGTTTGTTCGGAGTACCGGATGTGATCACGGACATAACGAGGAGTCTCGAAATGGTCGAGACATAAAGATTGATATATTGGAAGCCTATATTTGGATATCGGAATGGTTCCGGATGAAATCGGGATTTTTCCGGAACACCGGGGGGTTACCGGAACCCTCCCGGGGGATATTGGGCCTTAGTGGGCCATGAGGGAGAAGAGGAGGGCCGGCCAGGGCAGGCCGCGCGCCCCCTCCCCCCCTAGTTCGAATAGGACAAGGAGAGGGGGGGCGGCGCCCCCCTTCCTCTTTCCCCTCCCCCCTTTCCTTCTCCAACAAGGCAAGAGGGGGGAGTCCTACTCCCGGTGGGAGTAGGACTCCTCCAGGCGCACCCTAGGAGGGCCGGCCGCACCTCCCCCTCCCTCCTTTATATACGGGGGCAGGGGGGCACCCCATGACACACAAGTTGATCTAGGTGATCGTTCCTTAGCCGTGTGCGGTGCCCCCTCCACCATATTCCACCTCGGTTATATCGTCGCGGAGCTTAGGCGAAGCCCTGCGCCGGTGAAGCATCATCATCATCACCACGCCGTCGTGCTGACGGAACTCATCCCCGACACTTTGCTGGATCGGAGTCCGGGGATCGTCATCGAGCTGAACGTGTGCTGAACTCGGAGGTGCCGTGCGTTCGGTACTTGGATCGGTCGGATCGTGAAGACGTACGACTACATCAACCGCGTTGTGATAACGCTTCCGCTTACGGTCTATGAGGGTACATGGACATACACTCTTCCCTCTCGTTGCTATGCCATCACCATGATCTTGCGTGTGCGTAGGAAATTTTTTGAAATTACTACGTTCCCCAACAGATACGCCCCGGTCAGCATGCAGATATTCATGTACATACGTATGAACCCATTGGTGATCATATAAGCTTAGGCGCATGTGATAGATGATTACGTGCATGTGATAACTGATCCGTGCATGTACTATAGTAGGTAAGACCACAAGTGCAAAATCTGCAAAGATGTTTTAATCTGCACTA
>NW_021261440.1:0-1125 GCF_002162155.2 Triticum dicoccoides
ACGACCTACCTAAACACTTAAGCCTCTAGTCCAGGTTTATCGCCTATTCAGGTTCCATCCGCAGGGAGTCCGGCCGAGGTTTCCCATACGGCCCCGAACGATGTGAACAGGGTTCCCGAGATACCTAACGGGTATTCGGTACACCCGGCCACGTACCTACCGCATCACAGCCCACCCCTACGGTCAGCGCTGTCCACGGCCTCCAGTAGGCTACAAACACCAGAAACTACTTGCAACTCCTGGACAGAGAGCTAGGGTGAATAAGAAGTCGAGCGGGGTCATATTTCAGGGCCCAATGTATGGTAGTAGCTGATTCTTAAATCACACATACAGATCTCAGTGCTTAAGGTCGGCTTCAATGAAACAACCCACCATGTACTCCTACATGGCCTCTCATCGATACCTTTACCAAATCGTGTTCACCACACCACTCTCATTACCGACATAATCATTTCACTCTAGCCCATCACCTAGATGAACCAGACCTGACACGACTCTAAGCATAGCAGGCATAGCAAGGTAGGAACAACACATACATATGGCTCAAGCAACTCCTACACATGCTAGTGGGTTTCATCTAGTTACTGTGGCAATGACAGGTCATGCAGAGGAAATGGGTTCAACTACCGTAGCACACAGCAGTTTGAAACGCGTTGCCTTAATGCAGTAAAAGAGAGCAGGAGCGAGAACATGGGATTGTATCGATATGATCAAATGGTTGGTTGCTTGCCTGATGGTTCGATGCACGGATACGGTTCTTCGTTAGGGTAATCACGGTACTCCTCGGGGACAGAACCTGTCGCAAAGGGCATCGATACACAAGCATCACCAAACAATGTGCAACAATATGATGCATGCATGAAACATGGCAATATGAGTGTATTGGGCTAATGCAACTAAAGCCAGAAGGGTTTGAACAAATTTGAATCAAAGATTCAAATTCCAAATTCAAATATGGCCTTTTAAAGTGCCTTTTCTTGTTCTGCTTAAAACATCAATTTAACTTGTTTGATCATGCATGAAAATAGTACAGATGGATAGATTGGATTTTTCTGATCATTTTTCATATATAATTTGTCCAATTTGGAGTTACAGAATAAAAGTTATGAATTTTTGAAGTTTAAA
>NW_021261441.1:0-2872 GCF_002162155.2 Triticum dicoccoides
AAACGAAGGGAAAAAGCAGTCGTCAAGGTCTCACCAAACATACCTTTGGTCTCCTCCTTTGCCTTCGTCAGATTCTCCTGAACCAGCTTCAAATTCAGCTCAAGCTGAATGTGCTTGTTTTCCAGCTCAGAGTAGCGAGCCACAAGATCACAGGAGTTCTGCGAAGAACCAATCGACTAAATGTCAAATATAATTCACTTCCGAGTGAAAAAGGAAAAATCACACGTTTCTAAGATTACAGCCGAATACAAGCATTCGACCGTAGTCTCGGGGACTACACCCAGTGGGTGCACTTAGCGTGCCCCCACTAATCCTATCGAAGATAGAGTCGACCAGTCGACCTCAAAAAAAATGATGTATTCTTTAAAAGACTGTAATCGACTGCAAGCAGTCGACCACAGTCTCGGGGGCTACACCCAGTGGGTGCACTCAGCGTGCCCCCACTAATCCTACCGAAGATAGAGTCGACCACTCGACCGGTTTTCGAAATCCATTCGCCATAGTCGAATGACGGAAAGACTGAAATTATAAAGCCTAAGGCCGACTGCCAGCAGTCGACCTTAGCCTTGGGGACTACACCCAGCGGGTGCACTCAGCGTGCCCCCGCTAACACGGAGTCTAAATCGACACACCCAGTGGGTGACTACCGTAGATGTTGGAAAGAAAAGTTTTTGATAGCATATCCTAACAGAACAGGCGATGGTCGACTGACCTGAACATTGCTTTGAAGGGCGGAACTGGCGTCGTAAGCTGCCTGGCTCGCATCCCGGATGGTCCTTAACTGCTCCATCATGATCCCTGCCTGGCGTATCGCCTCCTTCGTGGCACCAGCTTGGTCCTCTGGGACGTGGTGCGTCGTGAAGAGGGAGGGCTGATGAGCACTCGTCAGTGGATCTGCGAAGGACACAGTGTGTCGAGTGGTGTTCTCCTCCTCCGCAACCAGAGTCTCAGGCGCCGTCACATCCTGGGGCACCCTGCTGGCAGACGTTTTCCTACTCCTTCTGTGCTTCAGCGGTTCCTCATCTTCATCATCATCTGGGAGAGTGATAACAACATTGGGTGGAGCTACAGAGAAGAATCAGGATTATAGATCATAAGTCAGTCGACTAAAAACGGCGTTAAGAGTATAGTACCTGGTTTTGAGGTTGCTGCGTCCTCCATCTCATGGTCATCAGCCGGGGCTGAGGTCTCGGAAGTAGCAGCACTGCAACTTCAAAGAATCAGTCGACTAACCCCAGCGCCAGCCAGAGATAAAGTTCGTACAAAATAAGAAGACTTAAGCAGCACGATTACCCTGATATGGTGGGGATGGACACCTTCATCTTCGGCAGGAGTTTGGCCGGCTTTGACGGAGCCACCCTGGGCTGCTTCGACGCCTTTTCAGTCGGCGCTGGAGAGGTGGTCCGAGGGCGCTTGGTCGACTGTGCAACGGTCGCAACCCCCTTGCCACGTTCAGTCGCAGGGTCGTGGACAAGCTTCGACCGCCTTTCCGAGCGCGGTGGTACGACCTCCTCCTCCTCTTCTTCCTCGTCTTCAGCATCATCTTCATCACCGTCATCATCGTCATCGTCATCATCGTCATCGTCATCATCGTCCTCGGCAGCGTCCGAGTCCCACTCCTCCTCCTGGCTCTCGCCCCCACTCGCTTCACCCTCCTCAGTCGGAGCCTGTGCTCCATTGGGCATCGAGTACAGCTCGGTGAGGGCCTGATAGACATCAAGACAAAGATCAATCGACCGATTGGCAGAATAAACAGAAATGAATATGACAAGAACACAGTGGGGAGCAGAGCAGGCATACCTTGTTTGGATCACTGTGGTGGTCGAGTTGAGGAATCCTTCTGGCTCCGCGTGGGTTATCCTTGTTTCCGGTAACGGCGGCCATCCACCTTTCTAGAGTGACATCGTCGACTGCTTCTGGATGGACCCGAGTCTCGTCCTCAGTCCCACAGTACAACCACATGCAATGGCTCCGGAACTGAAGGGGCTAGATACGACGCCTAAGGAAAACCTCCAGGAGATCCATGCCCGTCACTCCCTCCCGAACCAACTGTACTACGCGCTCCATCAACATCTTCACGTCAGCTTTCTCCTCCGGAATCAACTTCAGAGAGGAGGGCTTGTTCACTCGGTCCATGGTAAACTGAGGGAGTCCACTCGACTGCCCCAGCGTCGACTGATCCTGGCAGTAGAACCAGGTCGACTGCCAGCCTCTGACTGACTCGGGAAAAGTCATGGCTGGGAAGGTGCTCTTATTCCTCACCTGGATCCCGAGGCCCCCACACATTTGGACAACTCGGGTTCTTTCGTCGCCTGGGCTCGCCTTCTTCACGGTCTGAGAGCGACACGTGAATATATGCTTGAACAAGCCCCAGTGTGGTCGACAGCCCAGAAAACTCTCACACATGGACACGAACGCGGCAAGATAGGCGATAGAATTTGGGTAGAGTGGTGGAGTTGCGCTCCAAAGAAGTTCAAGAAACCACGGAAGAAAATACTCGGCGGCAAAGAAAATACGCGGTCGACATGGGTAGCCAGAAGCACGCACTCACCCTCCTCCGGCTGGGGCTGCCATTCTTTCCCCGGAAGCCTTGCAGCTCCATGAGGGATCAGGCCCTCGTTGGCCATGTCGAGGAGGTCCTTCTCCGTGATGGTCGACTGGATCCAATCTCCCTGGACCCAGCCTTTCGGCAGGCGGGATCTAGACGAAGACCCGCCGCGGCTGGTGGATCTCCCCTTCGCCTTCTCCGTCGCCGACGCCTTCTTCGCGCGTTCCAGTGCCGCCGTCTTCTCCTTGGCCATGGTTGCCGGTGAGACGCGCGAGGAGAAGTTGTGCGGAGGCGAGAGCGAGCGCGTTGGGCGGAGACGAAGGG
>NW_021261442.1:0-2556 GCF_002162155.2 Triticum dicoccoides
GCCTTCCCAGCTCCACATACATCTACGTCGTGCGTTTGACTCTCCCTGGTAATCGCTCTATCCAAGCTTTGAGAGTTTTGACTACAACGGTTGCCGATCACCGCCTGTTGCTGGGTAAGAACTGGTAAGAATTTGAGTTTTGCTTGACGGATTTGTGACACCCACCACCACCACTTGTTCGTAGTCTGTAGGATCATATTCTTGTGTGTTTCTATTGCTGCTAACCATGCCAGGATCACAAGCCGACGAGATTGACTGGGAGAATTTATCGAACAAGGAGCTTCATGATAAGTTTCAGCAAATGATGACTGAACAGGTGCAAGATGTGCTGAACAATTTTGAAGAGGCCATGGAGAAGATCACTGGCCTTGAGAAGACGTTCGAAACAAAGCTCGATAACAAGTTTAATGAATTGCTCGCGCGTATTCCACCACCGCCACCCGCTGCACCTAACGCACCTCTCCAACAACAACAACAACGACTACCTCCACGTCGCGAAACAGACCTCCACCAAGCAAGCCGTGTTCCTCTTGCGTTTGGCCAAACTGTTGGTGCTGCTGTTGATACTTCTGTGGCTCCTGCTGCTGATGCGGAGGAGGATGATTATGTGGGAGATTATGAGGATGAGGTTGATCAAAATCAGCACTACGTGCAGCCACCTGTACCACCACCAGCAGGTCGACCTCAGGTATATATTCATAATGGTAGGCCTGCACCACCACCTCAGGTACGAGATGATGTCCATATTCCTAAACTGAAATTGAATATTCCACCATTTGAGGGTAGATATGTTCCTGATATATATCTTACTTGGGAGTTAGAAACTGAACAATGATTTACATGTTTACAATATCCTGAGGAGAGACGAGTTGCTGTTGCTGTTTGTGCTTTCACTAGTTTTGCATGTGTATGGTGGTCTGAACATTGTAGATTATATCCTATTCCAACTACTTGGGCTGCTTTGAAAACTGCTATGCGTACGCGTTGGGTTCCACCATATTATCAACGTGAATTGCTTCAAAAATTGCAGCGTTTAAGACAAGAGAAAAATTCTATAGAAGAATATTATCAGGAATTACAAACTGGCATGATTAGATGTGGTATTGTTGAGGAGAATGAAGCTATGCTTGCACGTTTTCTGGGTGGATTAAATAGAGAGATTTAGACCATTCTAGACTATAAGGAGTATACTAATATCACTCGTTTATTCCATCTTGCTTGTAAAGCTGAACGTGAAGTGCAGGATCGACAAGCATTGGGGCGAACTAACTTTTCTGCAGGCCGACCTTCATCATGGACACCACGTGCATCTTCTACTTCAACTGCACCAGCACCTCCATCAGGTGCCACCTCCAGCCGTGATACAAGAAAACAGGCACAACAACCATTATCTGCCAAGAGCGCACCTGCCGGGCCTGCACAGCGTTCTTCTTCTTCCATGGCATCAACAGGGCACACAAGTGATATTATTTGTCGTCGTTGTAAGGGAGGAGGTCATTATGCGAGAGAATGCAAATCTCCGCGTGTGATGATTGCTACCGCGGATGGTGTGATGAGGACATGACTACCTTGGATATGACCAAAAATATTGCATATATGCATATTTATCAGGTGATTTCTAGTGCAAACTATTCAATAATCTATTTATGTTATCCAGAACAAAAATACTTCACACACTTTTGTGTTTTGTCTAATTGCAGGTGTATGGGACATTTGTACAATCCACATATGAAGATAAGGAAGAAAGAGATGTTTATTTGCTGTCCAAAAAGTTCTCTCATGTCACTTTTGGCCCAAGAGAAGATAGAGTCCAAGTCTCTCACGTTCTGGATTCAGATTCGGACTGCACAGACATCCCTGACTTAAAACGCACACAAGTTTTTCATACGGACTCCGAATTGGGTGATTCTTTTTTTGTTGGAAACTAGATTTCGTGCACTTTCCAACCCAATTAGAATCACTTTTAAATTCGTCCGGAGCGTTGAGTTGTGGACGAAACAATATGATGCTGCAGCAGAATCCGAGTCAAACTACAAGTCCAAAGGTGTTACATCACCTCCACTTGGGCCCATTGGCCTTGTACGACCTAGATTTAGTTTTAGGCTGCCTTGGGACATCCTCCCACCTCTTTGGCCGCCACCCCTTGCTCCTATATAAGTAGATCCATCTAGTAGCTTTTCCTTGGGATTTATTTAGTTAAAAGTTAGCCATTGCAACTTCGTGTACTTCGTTTGTGTCCAACGACCAGACCAAGACCGCTTCCGGATCCCCACCATTATCAATACCTCATATATATTTGCAATATTCAGATTGCTTTATCATATTCTTGCTCGTTCTTCGATTGCTTGCAGGAATAGACCTTCGTGGTCAGGCTGACCGTGCTTCCGGCATCGTCAGTAACCTCAGGAGATTGGTTTAGCGATTGCTAAGGCGCAACGTCGTGCATGTTTGTAGTCGGATCGTCAAAGTCGTCTCCACCAAATCGATAGTTATCATCTCATCGAAAGATCGGGACACCCTCGCCTCTATCAAGTGGTATCAGTTTTCAGGTTGCTC
>NW_021261443.1:0-1171 GCF_002162155.2 Triticum dicoccoides
CGAATCTTCACGACCAACACGTAAGCACATCTTGGGGTTCGACAACCATGGAAATTTCTTTGGGACTCTAAAACGGTCAGTAATAGTCCATGAAAGAGCCCTGAATCGGTAAAACCTAGGGTTATTGATCAACGATACATAAACGCACCCCGGGGTTCGTCAATCATGGAAATCGCTCAAGGACCCGAAATCAGTGAATAATAGTCTATGAAACGGGCCAAAATCGGCCAAAACAGCAAGTGTTGATGACCGACACATAAACACACCGTTGTTCATCGATCGTGGAAATCACTACGTGAGCCCAAAACTGAGTAATAGTCCAAGAAACGGGCCAGAATCAGCCAAAACTGCGATTGTTGATGACCGACACGTAAGTGCACCTTGGGGTTTGACAGCCATGGAAATCGCTTTGGGACCCCAAAAGGTGAGTAATAGTCCACGAAACGGGCCAGAATCGTCAAAAACCACGAGTGTTGATGACCGACACTTAAACGCACCACGTGGTTTGTTAATCGTGGAAATCACTCCGGGACCCCAAAACAGTCTGTAATAGTCCACGAAACGGGCCAGAATTGGCCAAAACTACGAGCGTTGATGACGGACACGTAAGTGCACCTTGGGGTTCAACAACTATGTAAATCGCTTCGTGGCCGCAAAATGGTGAGTAATAGTCCACGAAACGGTCCAGAATCATCAAAAACCGCGAGTGTTGATGTCTGACACGTAAACGCACCCCCGGGTTCGTTAATCATGGAATCGCTCTGGGACCCCAAAAAAGTGAGTAATAGTCCACAAAACGGGCAAGAATCGGCGAAAACTGTGAGTGTTGATGACCGACATGTAAGCGCACCTTGGGGTTCAGTAACTATGGAAATCTCTTTGCGATCCCTAAACGGGGAGTAATAGTCCACGAAACTGGTCAGAATTGGCCAAAACTGTGAGTGTTGACGACGGGCACGTAAACGCACCCCAGGGATCGTCAATCATGGAAATCAGTCTGGGACCCCAAAACGGTGAGTTACAGTGCACAAAACGTACCAGAACCAGCCAAAATTGTGAGTGTTGATGACCAACACGTAAACGCACACCGGTGTTCGTCAATCGTGGATATCACTTCGGGACCCCAAAACTGAGTAATGGTCCAAGAAACGGGCCAGAATCGGCCCGAACT
>NW_021261444.1:0-1087 GCF_002162155.2 Triticum dicoccoides
GCCACCTGCCCCGGGGGGCCACATGGGCTGTAGGGGGTGCGCCTTGGCCTACATGGGCCAAGGGCACCAGCCCCAAGAGGCCCATGCGCCTAGGGAACCCTAGAGGGAAGAGTCCTAAAAGGGGAAGGCACCTCCGAGGTGCCTTGGGGAGGATGGACTCCTCCCCCCTCTTAGCCGCACCCCTTCCTTGGAGGAAGGGGCAAGGCTGCGCCTCCCCCCTCTCCCCTGCCCCTATATATAGTGGAGGGGAGGGAGGGCATCCATACCTGAGCCCCTGGCGCCTCCCTCCCTCCCGTGACACCTCCTCCTCTCCCGTAGGTGCTTGGCGAAGCCCTGCAGGATTGCCACGCTCCTCCATCACCACCACGCCGTTGTGCTGCTGCTGGATGGAGTCTTCCTCAACCTCTCCCTCTCTCCTTGCTGGATCAAGGCGTGGGAGACATCGTCGAGCTGTACGTGTGTTGAACGCAGAGGTGCTGTCCGTTCGACACTAGATCATCGGTGATTTGAATCACGGCGAGTACGACTCCATCAACCCCGTTCACTTGAACGCTTCCGCTTAGCGATCTACAAGGGTATGTAGATGCACTCCCCTTTCTACTCGTTGCTGGTCTCTCCATAGATAGATCTTGGTCTTACGTAGGAAAATTTTTGAATTTCTGCTACGTTCCCCAACAGTGGCATCATGAGCTAGGTCTATTGCGTAGATTCTTTGCACAAGTAGAACACAAAGTAGTTGTGGGCGTCGATATTGTTCAATATGCTTGCCGTTACTAGTCTTATCTTGATTCGGCGGCATCGTGGGATGAAGCGGCCCGGACCAACCTTACACGTACGCTTACGTGAGACCGGTTCCACCGACAAACATGCACTAGTTGCATAAGGTGGCTGGCGGGTGTCTGTCTCTCCCACTTTAGTCGGATCGGATTCGATGAAAAGGGTCCTTATGAAGGGTAAATAGCAATTAGCATATCACGTTGTGGTTCATGCGTAGGTAAGAAACGTTCTTGCTAGAAACCCATAGCAGCCACGTAAAACATGCAAACAACAATTAGAGGACGTCTAACTTGTTTTTGCAGGGTATGCT
>NW_021261445.1:0-1180 GCF_002162155.2 Triticum dicoccoides
AGGCTCGACGAGAGGCCCATTCTTGACATATGTAATTACTACCTCCTTCACTGGCGCCTCATCAAGGCCTAACAGTTCACGAAGAGTAATACCTAAGTTGGCCACTTGTTCTCTGGCACTCGTTACAGTCAATCCCTGTGCTGCCGCAGCTTGTATGATCTCGGGGGCATCCGGACAGAAGGCTTCCACTATAAGCGGGGCAATCGATTGTTTACTTTGTTCCCCGAGCTGGGCAACTTGTTTCCCGCTTTTTTTACTTTCGGCCTTCTCCCGCTCTTTGTTCTCCTTGAACATGAGTGCCTGCCTGCGAAGTTCACGTGCATAGTCGTTAGGCAGATTCTTCGCGGCTTGGGACGGTGTGCTCAAAAATGACTTAGCCCACTTCTTTTGCTCATCAGAAAATACTGGCTTGGGCTCGGGCTCTCTTTTCTTCTTGCAGTCCGCCTTCCATTTCTCCAAATCAGCAGTCGCGGCCGTGTCGACTTCCTCGGCACTACGTTCCCAAGGCCTTGTGGGGAGAGGCTTCAGTGATGGCTCCGGTACCTTTGTGGTCTTAGGTACATAAGGGTCCAGGTTAATAATCCAGGACTGCTTCTGCTTCTTTGCCGGAGGTGGATTGGGGGGCGGCGTCTGATCACCCGCCGGACGAGGACTGGGGGGCGGCGGCTGATCACCCGCCGGACGTTGTGGACTGGGGGGCGGCATCGGCTGACGTGACGGAGGTGTAGGTGAACCACCACCACCACCACCACCACCACCACCACCACCGCCACCGCCACCACCACCACCGTAGGGGGGTGGACTTGTTGTCCTTGGCGCCTCGCCTGGAAACTTGATAAACTTCTTTTGCCATAGAATGAAATGGCGCTTGACATCTCCAAGTCTTTTCTCCCCTTCAGGTGTAGCAATGTCAATCTCCAGGTCCTCAAACCCTTGGACTATGTCCTCCACCGTGACACGAGCATAGCCATCTTGAATGGGGTTGTTGTGGTGGAGTGCTCCAGGTAAACATGGTAAAGCACTGCCGATGGCTACCTTCATGGACATGTTCCCGATAGGATAATACAGATGACATTCTTTCATCTCCTTTATATCGTCCACGGGGTAGCGAGGAGGCTCCGGTGAAGTAATTTCGACCACCAGAGGCTCCGGTGCAGTAATTTGGACCACCAGAGGCTCC
>NW_021261446.1:0-2667 GCF_002162155.2 Triticum dicoccoides
CAAAGATGAAACTCATGGGCACTAGCACCCATGGTTTATTGATATAGGAGAAGCATCCCTTGTGAGAAACCAGAAATTCGTCCCCGACGTGGCTCGAACCCTGGTTGCTGGAGACGCCACTGCGCTCCCTTGCCACTAGGCTACAGCCTAGTTCTCAAACCTCCGCACAAAGGAATCAGTCAATTGATAGTACTGAGGACACTTATCTTGTAAGAAGTCTTCCAGCTCAGCATTACGCACATACGCGTCAAATTCCTCCTTAAAGCTGTGATGCCCGGATAATTAAGCTATAGTAACCTCTGCTAATGATACCATGTCACCATGATTACTGTTGTTAATCTCGTGAAGTTTCAAATCCTGTTTGAATTCAAAATTCAGAATCAAGTCAAATTATAGAAGTTTTCAAATGTCAAAATAAAATGCTCTTAATGTTGCAATTATTCCGTGACCAATTTTGGTGCTGAACCAACATTTTTATAATGTGGTTTAATGCCCTTTAATAATTAAAGCAGTGGCTAAAATATTAAATTAAATGCTTTTAAAATTATAAAAATGCTAAACTATTTTATTTAAACCTAAACTAATTGTGACATTGGTATAATTAGTAACACCAATTTAGGTATTGTTCATATATTTTATGAAACTAATTGCTATTAAAAAATACTGTAAATAAATTAAAGAAAATAAAACATAGCAAAATAAAAGGAAAAGATTCCCCCCCACTGGGCCGACTGGCCCAGCTAGCCACCACACCCCCCAGGCCTTGACCCACCTGGGACGACCCAACTCCCTGCACCGGTTACCTCCCCCTCCTTCCTGTTCCTCGGACTCAGCCGCTACAGGACGCTCCCGCCCGCGGTCGGCACCGCACCACCTCGTCGATGATGCATGAGAGGATAAGGCCTCCCCGCGCCCCCTCGAGCTCTCCCCCTGCTCCACTCCACCACACACCACTTCCCTCTCTCTCCCTTCGCCTAGCCCCTCGCCCAGATCCACCTCTTCCCCCTCTATCGATCTAGAGTGTCCGTTTTGAGAGAAGAAGCACTCGAATAACATCCAACATAGGCATTTTCAAACAAATAGCCGCCACTCTAACCTCGCAAAGGTTTGTATAATTCAAATCGTGTGTGTTATGTTAACCATTCACGTGATGCCACGTGTCTTCATTTTAATGGCTATAAGAGGTGTCGTGCGGATAGCTGCTTGACTGAACGGGAGGCGTGCGAGCGCAGCCCGGAGCTGTCCTCCAATGTGCAGGCTCACCGGAAAGCGTGCGAGCTGTACGCTGCGCAGGCTCACTGGGAATTGAGTTGTTTGACTTCCATGGCCGCCCACTGATATGTCTCCAACGTATATATAATTTTTGATTGTTCCATGCTATTATATTACCCGTTTTGGATGTTTATGGGCTTTACTTTACACTTTTATATAAATTTTGGGACTAACCTACTAACCGGAGGCCCAGCCCGAATTGCTGTTTTTTTGCCTATTTCAGTGTTTCAAATAAAAGGAATATCAAACGGAGTCCAAACACAATGAAACCTTCGGGAGCGATCTTTTTGGAACAAATGCAAAGCTGGAGACTTGGAGTGGAAGTCAAGCAACAACCGAGGCACCCATGAGGGGCCCGACGCACCCCCTACAGGTGGGCACGCCCCCACCTTCATGGGCCCCTTGAGTGTCCACCGACCTACTTCTTCCTCCTATATATACCCACGTACCTCGAGAACATCAGAACAGACCATGAAAACCTAATTCCACCACCGCAACCTTCTGTATCCGCGAGATCCCATCTTGGAGCCTTTGCCGGTGCTCCACCGGAGGGGGAATCGACCATGGAGGGCCTCTACATTATCTCCAAGGCCCTTCCAATCAGTTGTGAGTAGTTTACAACAGACCTTTGGGTCCATAGTTATTAGCTATATGGCTTCTTCTCTCTCTTTGATTCTCAATACAAAGTTCTCCTCGATCTTCTTGGAGATCTATTCGATGTAACTCTTTTTGCGGTGTGTTTGTCGAGATCTGATGAATTGTGGGTATATGATCAAGTTTATCTATGAGAAATTTTTGAATCTCCTCTGAATTCTTTTATGTGTGATTATGTTATCTTTGCAAGTCTCTTCGAATTATCAGTTTGGTTTGGCCTACTAGATTGATCTTTCTTGCAATGGGAGAAGTGCTTAGCTTTGGGTTCAATCTTGCGGTGCCCTTTCCCAGTGACAGCAGGGGCAGCAAGCCACGTATTGTATTGTTGCCATCAAGGATAAAAAGATGGGGTTTATATCACATTCCATGAGTTTATCCCTCTACATCATGTCATCTTTCTTAATACGTTACTCTGTTCTTTATGAACTTAATACTCTAGATGCATGCTGGATAGCGGTCGATGTGTGGAGTAATAGTACTAGATGCAGGCCGGAGTCGGTCTACTTGTCACGGACGTGATGCCTATATACATGATCATGCCTAGATAGTCTCATAACTATGCGCTTTTTTATCAATTGCTCGACAGTAATTTGTTCACCGATCGTAATACTTATGCTATCTTGATAGAAGCCACTAGTGAAACCTATGGCCCCCAGGTATATACTTTATCATATAAGTTTACCATCTACTTTTATTTGCATCTTTACTTTTCCAATCTATATCATAAAAATACCAAAAAAA
>NW_021261447.1:0-4692 GCF_002162155.2 Triticum dicoccoides
CGGTTCATCTGTCCGAAAACACAGAACACCGGGGATACTTTCCCGGATGTTTCCCCCTTCACCCGGTATCACCTCCTACTGCGTTAGGTCACCTCTAGCACCGTGTATTGCCATGCTACGCTTTGTGATACTTTGATTGCTATGTTATTTATTGTGTTCCCCCTCCGTTACTTCTTTCCGGTAGACCCCGAGGCTGCCGACGACCACCCCAGTTCGACTACGGTGTTGATGACCCCTCTCTCTTGCCAGAGCAACCAGGCAAGCCCCCCCCCCCCTTGATCACCAGATATCGCCTACTCTCCTCTATACTGCTTGCATTAGAGTAGTGTAGCATGTTACTGCTTTCGTTATTCCTATCCTGATGCATAGCTGTCTTTGATAGTGTTGTTGATACCTTTACCTGCAATCCTACTTGCTTAGTATAGGATGCTAGTATTTCCATCTGTGGCCCTACATTCTTGTCCGTCTGCTGTGCTATACTATCGGGCCGTGATCACTCGGGAGGTGATCATGGGTATATACCTATATACTTATACATGATACATGTGGTGACTAAAGACGGGTCGGCTCGAGGAGTACCCGCGAGTGATTCAAGGATTTGGGGCTGAAAGGACCTTTGTCCCGATGGCCCTCTGGATGGATCTTTATGGCGGAGCGACAGGGCAGGTTGAGACTACCTGGGTGAGAGGTGGGCCTGGCCCTGTCGGCATTCGCGGATACTTAATACGCATAACGAGATCTGGGTATTTGATCTGAGTCTGGCCATTTGGTCTATACGCACTAACCATCTACGCGGGAGTAGTTATGGGTATCCCGACTCGTGGTATCAGCCGAAGCCTTCGTGACATCAGCGACTGAGCGGCGCTCGCCAGATTGGACCGCGTGACGTGACTTCCGTTGTACTGGAGGTTGCTAGGTCTGCTTCCGGCCGCCCTCGCAACGTGCAGGTGTGCATTGGGCGATGGTCCCAGACCCCTGTGCGCTTAGGTTTAGACCGGCGTGCTGGCCTCTCTGTTGTTCCTAGGTGGGGTTGCGACGTGTTGATCTTCCGCGGCCGGGCATGACCCAGAAAAGTGTGTCCGGCCAAATGGGATCAAGCGTGTTGGGTTATGTGGTGCACCCCTGCAGGGAAGTTTAATCTATTCGAATAGCCGTGTCCCTCGGTAAAAGGACAACCCGGAGTTGTACCTTGACCTTATGACAACTAGAACCGGATACTTAATAAAACACACCCTTCCAAGTGCCAGATAAAACCCGGTGGTCGCTCTCTAACAGGGCTACGAGGAGAGGATCGCCGGGTAGGATTATGCTATGCGATGCTACTTGGAGGACTTCAATCTACCCTCTTCTACCTGCTGCAAGACGGAGGCTGCCAGAAGTGTAGTCTTCGACAGGATTAGCTATCCCCCCCTTATTCTGGCATTCTGCAGTTCAGTCCACCGATATGGCCCTTTACACATATATCCATGCATATGTAGTGTAGCTCCTTGCTTGCGAGTACTTTGGATGAGTACTCACGGGTGCCTTGTTCCCCCTTTTCCCCCTTTCTTTACCCGGTTGCTGCGACCAGACGATGGAGCCCAGGAGCAAGACGCCACCGTCGATGACGACTACTACACCGGAGGTGCCTTCTACTACGTGCAGCCCGCTGACGACGACCAGGAGTAGTTAGGAGGATCCCAGGCAGGAGGCCTGCGCCTCTTTCGATCTATATCCAAGTTTGTGCTAGCCTTCTCAAGGCAACTTGTTAACTTATGTCTGTACTCAGATATTGTTGCTTCCGCTGACTCGTCTATGATCAAGCACTTGTATTCGAGCCCTCGAGGCCCCTGGCTTGTATTATGATGCTTGTATGACTTATTTATGTTTTAGAGTTGTGTTGTGATATCTTCATGTGAGTCCCTGATCTTGATCGTACACGTTTGCGTGTATGATTAGTGTACCATTGAATCGGGGGCGTCACAAGTTGGTATCAGAGCCGACTGCCTATAGGAATCCCCCTTCCAACTCCTTGGCCGAAGTCGAGTCTAGACAAAAAAAACTTTTACTAACATGGCTGTGCGGCCCATGGGCCCACGTCGCCATTGGGTGGCATTAGGATCTTTTATTCCTCGTCTATACTCTGGGAATCTGAGCTCTCTTCTATTCAGGCTAAATGATTTTGTTAAAAACAAAACTAACTTTAGGTTCTCGAAAATACTTTCTCCTGGAGAGCCCTCACTTCAGATGATCGCCTGCTGTGCTAGAAGATTCCGAAGATACTCTATGATGTGCTCCCGAGACTATGTGCCATCGTTTTTGCAATTCACTTCCTTCGATAATTCCCTCGGGATAACTACTTACACATGCCATTCATATTGTCACCCCCAGTTGCTCTTGTTATTACAAGATGTCTACTCTCCGATATTCCGAGAATTCTTTATGCTTACTGCCCTGCATTTTCTTATCGCATGAATACCCCCCACGGTTAATTACTCGCGCTTGCCGAGTATCCATTTGTCCGAAGTTGCTCATGTGTTTCACAAACTCCCTTGGAATGCTATTCGATCTTCCGAAAACCCTAAGCAGCCTATTGCTCTTGAAATTCTTGCTTGCTTGCTTGCATTATGATTTATCCTAAGTCTGGTAATCTACTTGACATCCTTTGTCATCTTCATTTCGAGTTCCTTGATTCAATATGTTGCGAATGTCCGTAATCATCAGTTGATCCTTATAAATTATCTTTCCGGCTCAGCCGTCATTTTTAACTGGAGCTGGTTCTCGACCAATCAAATTGTCGTCGATTGTACCCTAAGACGGTTCAGCTTATCCATCCTAAATCAGAGCGTTGCTCCTGATCCCTTGATTTGGAAATCATAATTCCTTTGCAATTAAACTTTGAATTAGTCATTTGCTTCTATAATCCAATGCCTTCGCATCGTTTCTTCCTCTGGTTGTGCGCCGATTTCTCACATCAGCTCCGATATGGACCGTCAGATCCTTTGTTGGATTATTATTTGATAGTGTCCTTCATATTCAGATAACCTTGTGAGTCTTTCCACGGTTATATAAAGCCTTGAGTAAATTGTATCATCTGTTTCGTAACCATGCTCTTTTTCGAGCTGGTGGTATTTACTATTGAAGTTTGTGGTATATGTTCCTAAGAGACCCTAATGGGTTGAACCTATGCCTTTTCCTAATCTATGTGAGCCTGAAAGATTTCACAGGTCATACTCATCTGGTATTTTACCAGGTAAAACTTTGAACACTAATACCATTATTGAAACGAGAAGTGAATGTAAGGTTATGCTTTGGAGAAGTGGGAGTCAACCTTGAACTTTTTGTTCATGCCCATGGACCCGAGGTGGAACTTATCATGGGGGCTTCTTGTAGTAATAATAATCCCCTTGTTATAACTTCTTCTCTTATCTATGCTTGGTCTTTTGCGACCGTGGTTCCGACCATATTTTCTTCTTGATTCCATTTCTTGGACAAGTTAGAGTACTTGTCTTCTGCAGAGCATTAACCTAGTCCAACCTCTAATTGATCTGTCGTCGAGTATTACCCCCCTGGTATCTCAAGATTATCACGAAACTGCATAACTTCTTATGAGTTCTTCATCAAGTGCTACATTCTCATTGATTCCAATTTTTCACGGGCTCTGAGTTATTAAACACTCGAAGACACCGATAACTGACTCGAGTCCGCATTGCGATTAAGCAACTCTTGGTAACCTTCATTGCTTGCGAGTTTAATAATCATTCAAGTCATTTCCCAGGCTTATCGGCTATATCATTATCGTGCAAACTTTTAACTGTGCTACCTGGTCCATCTTCTCAGAGCACAATTTTCGATGATGAGCTAATCTTACGTTGACTTTCCTCGTCTTATCGTTTTGCCTCGAACAACAAACTTGACCCCGAGTTTGTGTCGTATCTGTGGCTCCAATAATCTTTTGCTGCATCAGTCCTTTTGCTTGATGCGGTCGCTGATCAATTGCTTCTTCGTGGATCCTCTCGACAACAAACTATCGTGATCATCATCAACATTTTAACTCCTTCCAGGATATCAATGGAATTCTTGATGATAAGTGCCATCCTCGTTCCTTGGTAATTTGAGTTACCATCGACAACATCCTTACCTTCCCTCCATCACAAACTTGATCGTGTTATGGAGTTCCTTGCTAACCAGCTTATGTTATGTTCTACCTTGGAGTATTACCATCTATTATGTCAAGGATATTGTGAGAATTTCTCCACCTCTTGAGAATTCTTGATATAGTAATACTTCTCGCCATCTTCATTCATTTTCTGATCCTCGTGTTGTTTCTAACCGGAAAACCGACAATTAAACTATGAAGTGCGACTTCAAAACTTCTAGCAACCCTATTGCTTTGAAGTTAATGGTCGATAGTTTCATTCTAAGTCTATCGCTTATTGAATCACCATTCTAACATTGATCATGCTACCTAAGCCCATATTTCGGGTGCACCTCTCAACCAATGTTTAGTTGTGTATGTTTTCCTCGAGCATACATCACTATATCATTTGATCTGACTAATGTTATCTCCTTGTTCACAAAATTGTGGAAACCCATCTTTTGGAGGTCTCGATGAATTGTCGCTGAGTACCTCATTATCCCTTCATTAGTTTAATGATGAGCTCTTGTTTCAGAACTCGCTTCCGTAGTACATTTCCCGAGAATCTTACAATG
>NW_021261448.1:0-4691 GCF_002162155.2 Triticum dicoccoides
CGGTTCATCTGTCCGAAAACACAGAACACCGGGGATACTTTCCCGGATGTTTCCCCCTTCACCCGGTATCACCTCCTACTGCGTTAGGTCACCTCTAGCACCGTGTATTGCCATGCTACGCTTTGTGATACTTTGATTGCTATGTTATTTATTGTGTTCCCCCTCCGTTACTTCTTTCCGGTAGACCCCGAGGCTGCCGACGACCACCCCAGTTCGACTACGGTGTTGATGACCCCTCTCTCTTGCCAGAGCAACCAGGCAAGCCCCCCCCCCCCTTGATCACCAGATATCGCCTACTCTCCTCTATACTGCTTGCATTAGAGTAGTGTAGCATGTTACTGCTTTCGTTATTCCTATCCTGATGCATAGCTGTCTTTGATAGTGTTGTTGATACCTTTACCTGCAATCCTACTTGCTTAGTATAGGATGCTAGTATTTCCATCTGTGGCCCTACATTCTTGTCCGTCTGCTGTGCTATACTATCGGGCCGTGATCACTCGGGAGGTGATCATGGGTATATACCTATATACTTATACATGATACATGTGGTGACTAAAGACGGGTCGGCTCGAGGAGTACCCGCGAGTGATTCAAGGATTTGGGGCTGAAAGGACCTTTGTCCCGACGGCCCTCTGGATGGATCTTTATGGCGGAGCGACAGGGCAGGTTGAGACTACCTGGGTGAGAGGTGGGCCTGGCCCTGTCGGCATTCGCGGATACTTAATACGCATAACGAGATCTGGGTATTTGATCTGAGTCTGGCCATTTGGTCTATACGCACTAACCATCTACGCGGGAGTAGTTATGGGTATCCCGACTCGTGGTATCAGCCGAAGCCTTCGTGACATCAGCGACTGAGCGGCGCTCGCCAGATTGGACCGCGTGACGTGACTTCCGTTGTACTGGAGGTTGCTAGGTCTGCTTCCGGCCGCCCTCGCAACGTGCAGGTGTGCATTGGGCGATGGTCCCAGACCCCTGTGCGCTTAGGTTTAGACCGGCGTGCTGGCCTCTTGTTGTTCCTAGGTGGGGTTGCGACGTGTTGATCTTCCGCGGCCGGGCATGACCCAGAAAAGTGTGTCCGGCCAAATGGGATCAAGCGTGTTGGGTTATGTGGTGCACCCCTGCAGGGAAGTTTAATCTATTCGAATAGCCGTGTCCCTCGGTAAAAGGACAACCCGGAGTTGTACCTTGACCTTATGACAACTAGAACCGGATACTTAATAAAACACACCCTTCCAAGTGCCAGATAAAACCCGGTGGTCGCTCTCTAACAGGGCTACGAGGAGAGGATCGCCGGGTAGGATTATGCTATGCGATGCTACTTGGAGGACTTCAATCTACCCTCTTCTACCTGCTGCAAGACGGAGGCTGCCAGAAGTGTAGTCTTCGACAGGATTAGCTATCCCCCCCTTATTCTGGCATTCTGCAGTTCAGTCCACCGATATGGCCCTTTACACATATATCCATGCATATGTAGTGTAGCTCCTTGCTTGCGAGTACTTTGGATGAGTACTCACGGGTGCCTTGTTCCCCCTTTTCCCCCTTTCTTTACCCGGTTGCTGCGACCAGACGATGGAGCCCAGGAGCAAGACGCCACCGTCGATGACGACTACTACACCGGAGGTGCCTTCTACTACGTGCAGCCCGCTGACGACGACCAGGAGTAGTTAGGAGGATCCCAGGCAGGAGGCCTGCGCCTCTTTCGATCTATATCCAAGTTTGTGCTAGCCTTCTCAAGGCAACTTGTTAACTTATGTCTGTACTCAGATATTGTTGCTTCCGCTGACTCGTCTATGATCAAGCACTTGTATTCGAGCCCTCGAGGCCCCTGGCTTGTATTATGATGCTTGTATGACTTATTTATGTTTTAGAGTTGTGTTGTGATATCTTCATGTGAGTCCCTGATCTTGATCGTACACGTTTGCGTGTATGATTAGTGTACCATTGAATCGGGGGCGTCACAAGTTGGTATCAGAGCCGACTGCCTATAGGAATCCCCCTTCCAACTCCTTGGCCGAAGTCGAGTCTAGACAAAAAAAACTTTTACTAACATGGCTGTGCGGCCCATGGGCCCACGTCGCCATTGGGTGGCATTAGGATCTTTTATTCCTCGTCTATACTCTGGGAATCTGAGCTCTCTTCTATTCAGGCTAAATGATTTTGTTAAAAACAAAACTAACTTTAGGTTCTCGAAAATACTTTCTCCTGGAGAGCCCTCACTTCAGATGATCGCCTGCTGTGCTAGAAGATTCCGAAGATACTCTATGATGTGCTCCCGAGACTATGTGCCATCGTTTTTGCAATTCACTTCCTTCGATAATTCCCTCGGGATAACTACTTACACATGCCATTCATATTGTCACCCCCAGTTGCTCTTGTTATTACAAGATGTCTACTCTCCGATATTCCGAGAATTCTTTATGCTTACTGCCCTGCATTTTCTTATCGCATGAATACCCCCCACGGTTAATTACTCGCGCTTGCCGAGTATCCATTTGTCCGAAGTTGCTCATGTGTTTCACAAACTCCCTTGGAATGCTATTCGATCTTCCGAAAACCCTAAGCAGCCTATTGCTCTTGAAATTCTTGCTTGCTTGCTTGCATTATGATTTATCCTAAGTCTGGTAATCTACTTGACATCCTTTGTCATCTTCATTTCGAGTTCCTTGATTCAATATGTTGCGAATGTCCGTAATCATCAGTTGATCCTTATAAATTATCTTTCCGGCTCAGCCGTCATTTTTAACTGGAGCTGGTTCTCGACCAATCAAATTGTCGTCGATTGTACCCTAAGACGGTTCAGCTTATCCATCCTAAATCAGAGCGTTGCTCCTGATCCCTTGATTTGGAAATCATAATTCCTTTGCAATTAAACTTTGAATTAGTCATTTGCTTCTATAATCCAATGCCTTCGCATCGTTTCTTCCTCTGGTTGTGCGCCGATTTCTCACATCAGCTCCGATATGGACCGTCAGATCCTTTGTTGGATTATTATTTGATAGTGTCCTTCATATTCAGATAACCTTGTGAGTCTTTCCACGGTTATATAAAGCCTTGAGTAAATTGTATCATCTGTTTCGTAACCATGCTCTTTTTCGAGCTGGTGGTATTTACTATTGAAGTTTGTGGTATATGTTCCTAAGAGACCCTAATGGGTTGAACCTATGCCTTTTCCTAATCTATGTGAGCCTGAAAGATTTCACAGGTCATACTCATCTGGTATTTTACCAGGTAAAACTTTGAACACTAATACCATTATTGAAACGAGAAGTGAATGTAAGGTTATGCTTTGGAGAAGTGGGAGTCAACCTTGAACTTTTTGTTCATGCCCATGGACCCGAGGTGGAACTTATCATGGGGGCTTCTTGTAGTAATAATAATCCCCTTGTTATAACTTCTTCTCTTATCTATGCTTGGTCTTTTGCGACCGTGGTTCCGACCATATTTTCTTCTTGATTCCATTTCTTGGACAAGTTAGAGTACTTGTCTTCTGCAGAGCATTAACCTAGTCCAACCTCTAATTGATCTGTCGTCGAGTATTACCCCCCTGGTATCTCAAGATTATCACGAAACTGCATAACTTCTTATGAGTTCTTCATCAAGTGCTACATTCTCATTGATTCCAATTTTTCACGGGCTCTGAGTTATTAAACACTCGAAGACACCGATAACTGACTCGAGTCCGCATTGCGATTAAGCAACTCTTGGTAACCTTCATTGCTTGCGAGTTTAATAATCATTCAAGTCATTTCCCAGGCTTATCGGCTATATCATTATCGTGCAAACTTTTAACTGTGCTACCTGGTCCATCTTCTCAGAGCACAATTTTCGATGATGAGCTAATCTTACGTTGACTTTCCTCGTCTTATCGTTTTGCCTCGAACAACAAACTTGACCCCGAGTTTGTGTCGTATCTGTGGCTCCAATAATCTTTTGCTGCATCAGTCCTTTTGCTTGATGCGGTCGCTGATCAATTGCTTCTTCGTGGATCCTCTCGACAACAAACTATCGTGATCATCATCAACATTTTAACTCCTTCCAGGATATCAATGGAATTCTTGATGATAAGTGCCATCCTCGTTCCTTGGTAATTTGAGTTACCATCGACAACATCCTTACCTTCCCTCCATCACAAACTTGATCGTGTTATGGAGTTCCTTGCTAACCAGCTTATGTTATGTTCTACCTTGGAGTATTACCATCTATTATGTCAAGGATATTGTGAGAATTTCTCCACCTCTTGAGAATTCTTGATATAGTAATACTTCTCGCCATCTTCATTCATTTTCTGATCCTCGTGTTGTTTCTAACCGGAAAACCGACAATTAAACTATGAAGTGCGACTTCAAAACTTCTAGCAACCCTATTGCTTTGAAGTTAATGGTCGATAGTTTCATTCTAAGTCTATCGCTTATTGAATCACCATTCTAACATTGATCATGCTACCTAAGCCCATATTTCGGGTGCACCTCTCAACCAATGTTTAGTTGTGTATGTTTTCCTCGAGCATACATCACTATATCATTTGATCTGACTAATGTTATCTCCTTGTTCACAAAATTGTGGAAACCCATCTTTTGGAGGTCTCGATGAATTGTCGCTGAGTACCTCATTATCCCTTCATTAGTTTAATGATGAGCTCTTGTTTCAGAACTCGCTTCCGTAGTACATTTCCCGAGAATCTTACAATG
>NW_021261449.1:0-1672 GCF_002162155.2 Triticum dicoccoides
GATAGAGACCAAGGACATGACAGGGCTCTCCTGTGTGGGACTACAAAGGGGCTTGTTATGCATGATGAACGGCTAGAAATAAATTGTATTTTAATTGGATGGATGTAATTTCTTAATTTTCAGAATTAACGTGAAACCTCGTATGATGCTTCCAATTAGTATAAAATAAAAGATACTACGGGCAGTGTGCCCAGACATCCCGGACAACAGTGGGGATGTAGTCCTTCGTTTCGGGTGCTCCGTGAAAAGGAGTGGCAACGTGGTGTAGCTGGAGGTACACAAGAAAATACGGTTGCACTGTATTTGCAGTTGTTGATCTGCATACGAAGAGGATGCATACGCATAAGTGGGGCCTGTCGTTATTGGAAATCAACCTATCATCTCCCCTAGAAACTATGAAAGTATTTTCATAGCCAGCTAGCTAAGTAAACAATGTATAGTATGCAAATAAACCTATGTCCGCGCGATTGAAGTATTTTTTTTCGTGCCTGTGTGATGAACTTTTTTACTGTACCCTTGCACTTCAGTACCAGCTAATTCTAAGTATCTAACCATTCGTTCAAAAAGGTACTTTAGACTTGTTTTCTCCCTAATGCAAGTCCCGCTCGAGCACACGCTGCGGACACCATGATCGAAAGACCATGCATGGCCATGTCTGCCTACTTCCACAGATCCCGTTGCAGCTAATGCCGCCAACACATATATACATGAAAACAAAATTGCAACCCTGGTCGCCGACCAGGCCTCTCGAGCGTCTGTTTGATCCGAGTGCTCTAACAAATCAAATCGTACTTGTCTTCTCTGGTGTAGTTGCTTATTTCAAAACAATTATTAATTGAAGTTTACCATAATTTATTAATCAAATCGTACACATGTATAGTTTTGAGGCTCGGGATTGCTAAATCTCAGTCCATGCTACCAAAGGAACCGAATAGCACATTCCTTCAGTCCATTAGATTTCTAGCACTTATTGATAATGAGTCTGATTACTCCGGGAATTGATTCACTACACTTCCTAATTATTTCCTGTTGTTAAAAGTTGGCATCCAACACATTCCATGGAATTTATAAAAACTCAGTCTATAGACGACCTGGCCTCTTTGATTGTGATCATGTTTCCACTGATGTTGCACAAGCGTAGAGTTAGTCCACAGAACTTGTCAGGATGCCCAAACCAAAACTTCGGGTGAATTTATTGTATTTTCTTATAAGAGATTACTTAGTACAATTCAGAGTAGTATATAATTATTCTTCATTACATGTTAACTTTATTTCAACAGTAAATCTACCTATTTCAAATTGCTGAGTATGCTTAACTTAATAAGACATATACGATAGTTCTAAGTTTTGTAAACTCGTTAACGGTGTAGACATCTAGAGGTTAAGTAGGCTATGCATATGTGAACTTCGCTAAATTGATATGATAATTGTTCACTCAAAGAAAATAACATGATAATTTATGATATGTACTTACTTTAATTTTCATACATTTCGACGGCCAGTAACCGTTACCTAGTGTCTCTTAGTGCACAATAACTTAATTCCTTATTTTCCCGACTTAAGGATTATCATATTTCAACCTAAAAAAACTATCATATTTCCACGTACATGTATATACGTATCTATATATGTTTATGATCGATGCATATTTTTCATCTTTTAAATTTAAAAT
>NW_021261450.1:0-4551 GCF_002162155.2 Triticum dicoccoides
TTCGACGAGGAGTCAGCTGACGCGGTGTCGGTGGCCTTCGAAAGATGATGCAATCCTTTTTCCATAGGATGATACGATGTTTGGCCTCTCCGAGAAAGCGCTCGTCGTCACCTCCAGGAATGTCAAGCTGTATCTCCGAATATGGTGGGTCCACCACCTCATTAACCAAGACACGAGCATAGCCCGCTGGAATTGGGTTGCAATTGAAGGTTGCCTCGGGGGGATTTGTAAAAGCAACGGCGTCCGCCACCTTCATGGATATGTTCATTATTTTGACGTGTAGCTCGCAGTTAGTGTTCTCCGTGATGTCATCCACGGGGTATCTACCCAGCATTGCGTCGTCCGGGGCGGCCGAACCCACGCTGCTTCTCGGTATGGATGGGTCGGTGCTATCCAATGCTGGATCATCCACTAGCTGCTGCAGCTGCTGAGACCCTCTTTGCTGGGTAAGTGAGTCGATCTGCTCCTGCTGCCGCTGGAATTTGACTGCCAATTCCTCTTGACTTGCTTCTAGGCCTTGAAGGCGTTCATAGTCCCGCTTCCTCTGCTCCTCCTCCATCTTCCTCTTCTTCTCCACCACAATCTTCTTTCTCGCACGGGTTCTGTAGTCGGTGTTCCAGTCTGAAAACCCCTCATACCACGGAATAGCGCCCATGCCTCGTGTTCTTCCCGGGTGTTCAGGATTTCCCAGGGCACGCGTAAGCTCGTCGTTCTCTCTGTTGGGCTGGAACACCCCCGATCGTGCCTCTTCTATTGCAACAAGTATCGCATCGTCGACTCCCTTCAGACTTGCCTTCGTCGAAACATTGCCTGTCTTCGGGTCCAACTCCCCCCATGCGCATAGAACCAAGTCCTGCACCTGGGGGGGGGGGGCAGCTCTTAGTAACCGGAGTGACACCTGCATCCTCCATCTCTTTCTCAGACTTATCCCACTTAGGCATTGCCACCGCATAGCCACCTGGCCCTAGCTTATGGAACTTATCCTTTTTTCGGCATTCTTCTTGTTTATTCTCGACCGTTCCTTAGCTAATTCCGAATCCTTGAATTTCACGAAATCGTCCCAATGAGCACTTTGGTTCTCTAGTGTTCCCTCGAATACTGGAGTCTTCCTTCCTCCCTTGACGTACTTGTCCCATTCACGATTCTTGTGGTTCTTGAATGCAACCGCCATCTTCCTAAGAGCAGCGTCCTTGACTTTCTGCACATCTGCTTCTGTGAAATGATCTGGTAGGGTGAAATGTTCCATGAGAGTATCCCAAAGCAGATCTTTTTGATTCTTGTCGACAAAAGTAACATCTGGACATGGAGCAGCGTCCTCTTTGCCTTTTTGTCTTTTGTCTTTTGCTGGCTCTCTCCATTCTTGAAGGGAGATCGGGAGTTGGTCCTTCACAAGAACTCCGCACTGACGAACGAACTTGTCCGCAATCTTCTTAGGCGCTAATGGTTCGCCATTAGGTCTGACTGCCTCGATATTGTACTTTACACCCTCCTTCAACTTTTTGTTCTGGCCTCGTTTCGTCCTTTTGCCTGAAGATTTGCTCGATCCGGATGGCTGAAAGAACAAAGATCGATTCGTTAATATATCTTCAAGTCATTTAAAACATGTGATGATCACCAGATACCTGCTTATATAAATATATATACCTCGACGGTCTTTGTTGTTTCAGAATCAACATGTTCTTCGTCATCGTCATAATCGTAGTTCATGACTTCATCAATTCGGTCGTCGCGATCGAATATCATATCACCCTCTCCGGTGTTGTTTAGAAATTCGGAGCCGTCATAATCTTCTTCATTCTGATCATCATCTGGCCCGTGTATCATATCGAACATGGTCTGTTCTCCCTCTCTGTCGGTATTGTCTGCCATAACTTTTATTTAACTAATCTAAAAGAAATATAAAACAATTTAGTATTCAAATTACATCGTCTCGAATAATAGATATAATCTCGAATACTTCGTCTAGAATAATAGATATAATCTCGAATACATCATCTCGAATAATATAAAATATTGAATAGTACATCAGTGGCTAGCTAATTAAAGATCGAATACTACAGAAGAATCTAGGACACTCGCGGTTCCTGCGGCGCGGGCGGTGGACACCCAAAGAGAAGGAACCCCCACAGGATCATAGCTGAAGTGAGATCCCCGAAGATACTACCAGGTATTGGAGAACCTGCTGCCCTCTAACGCAACCATGTAGCGATGGACGTGCTCGTCCTCCTCCCTGACACAGCGACGTACCACCTCTGGCGGGGCCGGGTCCCTCCGCACCGAAACTGGCCCACGCGAACGCCACCAAACGAGATCAGGGTCGACGACGGGACCCGGGGCCGGGTTCCTCATCAAGCGGCGCGCCCCTCCAGGCAGCACCTCCCAGTGCCAGCCCGGCGGAGCCCAGTTCCGGACATGGGTCGGCTGGACGTCGTCGCGGACGGGTCGACGGCGAGGATGCAGGCCGGGCATCGTTGAGAATAAATACTAGCTATATGCCTGCAAAAAGTAACATTTTTTTAATGATTGGATTTTCATAACTAAAATTTCTAACATTTCTACTATTTCAAAAATCTATATACTATTTCATACTAATTAAGCATCTAACACTAAAAACAGAAAACACAACTTCTATACATCCATTAAAAACTGAAAAACAACATTATATAAAAAACTTCCGTACTAATTAAGCACTAATTATATCCATCTAACATGCATTCATACATATATAATAGTGAAAAAATAATAATCTAAATAATCTAAACTAATTAAACATACGAAATACGTATATACTAATATGTACATGCATTAATTCATACATATATGTGTGTGTGTGTGTTCATCATGCTTGTGTGTGTGTGTGTATGGGCTCGGGGAGGGGCAGCTCCCATGGTGGCCGACGCGGGCGAGGGAGAGGGGTTAGAGGGGGAGAGCTCACAGCGGGGCGACGGCGACGGCGAGGCGACGGCGACGGCGAGGCGACGGCCGGGGGCAGTGACGGGCCGGGGCGGCGACGCGGGGACGGCGCGACGGGGACGGGCCCGGGGCGGCGACAGAGACGAGGGCGGCGACGGGGACGGGGGCGGCGACGGGGACGGGGGCGGCGACGGAGACGGAGACGACGGAAACAGAGGAAGAAACAGAGGGAGAATGAAAATTTCGTAAGTGTATATATAGAAGGCACCTTTAGTACCGGTTGGAGCCACCAACCGGTACTAAATGTCTGTTTTGGCCAGGCCAAGCGGCGGGAAGACGAGGCCTTTAGTACCGGTTGGAGCCACCAACCGGTACTAAAGACCACCCTTTAGTACCGGTTGGTGGCTCCAACCAGTACTAAAGGCCTCGCGCTGCCACCCCAAAGTTTAGTCCCACCTCGCCGGGCGAAGGGCACCCGCATTGGTTTATAAACCCAGCCGCGGCTACCACTTCGAACTCCTCTATATAGCAGGCTTGTGGGCCTAAACTCTGCGCATTGCCCTGTGAGTCTGCTGGGCCTTTAAGGCCTGTAATTACACACATGTGGCCTATCAGGCCCACAGGGCAGCGCCCCAATTTTTTTTATAGTTTTTTTCTTTTCTGCTTTATTTTCTTCTATTTATTTTTGCGTAGTATTTTGTATAGTTTTTTCTTTTCTGTTATATTTATTTTTGAGTAGTTTTTCATCTAGTTTGCCAAAACTCAACATTTTCAGAGTTCATTTTGTAGTGATTTTCAATTTCACGGTCATTTTGTAAACGATTGAAAAATAGCAAATATAATTTTTTTTCTTTTCTGCTTTATTTTTTCTTCTATTTATTTCTGAGTAGTTTTTTCTTTTCTGCTATATTTATTTTCTTCTATTTATTTTTGAGTAGTTTTTTATATAGTTTTTTTTTCTTTTCAGCTATAGTTTTTCTTTCTTTTCTGCTATTTTTTCTTTTCTGCAAAACTTGATGGTCAAAGTCTGGAGTTATAACTTAAAAAAAAGAAATATTGACGTGCAATTAGTTTTTGCCATAACAGAAGAAGTCCGGAGTTGTAATAAGTTATTAAAAATAAAAAAGAGGTGCAATGCTCGTTAATTTGCTTCAAGCCTTTCGGAATAGTGTAAACTGCACTGCGCATAGCTCCGTGCAGTCTACCATATTCCTGAAGGCTTGAAGCTAAGCAACATGAGCATTGATCCTCTTCTTCATCGTCTCTGCACTCAGGGCTTATAAACCGCTCCTAGTCCCTCTCACTTCGCGAGGTGGGACTAAAAAAGAGCTTACGTCTGGTTCATCCATGAACCGGTACTAAAGGTGCTCGTGGGGCCCTAGCCTTACCTGACACAACCTCATTAGTACCGGTTCGTGGTATGAACCGGCACTAAATGGTGATGGTGGGGCCATAGCCTGACCGGAGGCTGACACGGCCTCTTTAGGTACAAAAAATTACAAACTTTCTGTTAGTGCCCGTAGTTTTCAAATTTGAATAGTTTAAATTTTGAATTATTTGAAATTAGTGTGAATTTGTTTGCACATAAAATTTCTTCGCGTTTCAAATGCCAAAACACATAACTACCCTAACTATTAC
>NW_021261450.1:4561-6490 GCF_002162155.2 Triticum dicoccoides
TTCTATTTATTTCTGAGTAGTTTTTTCTTTTCTGCTATATTTATTTTCTTCTATTTATTTTTGAGTAGTTTTTTATATAGTTTTTTTTTCTTTTCAGCTATAGTTTTTCTTTCTTTTCTGCTATTTTTTCTTTTCTGCAAAACTTGATGGTCAAAGTCTGGAGTTATAACTTAAAGAAAAGAAATATTGACGTGCAATTAGTTTTTTCCATAACAGAAGAAGTCCGGAGTTGTAATAAGTTATTAAAAATAAAAAAGAGGTGCAATGCTCGTTAATTTGCTTCAAGCCTTTCGGAATAGTGTAAACTGCACTGCGCATAGCTCCGTGCAGTCTACCATATTCCTGAAGGCTTGAAGCTAAGCAACATGAGCATTGATCCTCTTCTTCATCGTCTCTGCACTCAGGGCTTATAAACCGCTCCTAGTCCCTCTCACTTCGCGAGGTGGGACTAAAAAAGAGCTTACGTCTGGTTCATCCATGAACCGGTACTAAAGGTGCTCGTGGGGCCCTAGCCTTACCTGACACAACCTCATTAGTACCGGTTCGTGGTATGAACCGGCACTAAATGGTGATGGTGGGGCCATAGCCTGACCGGAGGCTGACACGGCCTCTTTAGGTACAAAAAATTACAAACTTTCTGTTAGTGCCCGTAGTTTTCAAATTTGAATAGTTTAAATTTTGAATTATTTGAAATTAGTGTGAATTTGTTTGCACATAAAATTTCTTCGCGTTTCAAATGCCAAAACACATAACTACCCTAACTATTACAAAGATTCCCCTCTGGGTGCGAAACACAGAAGAAAGTGATGATAGCTAGTGAAGCCGATCACATCCCAGATCTTTGGGTGTGAAACTTTTTCTTCGCGTGTGTCCCTTTGCGCCGTAACCATGGAAAATCTTCATCATTTAACGGGATGCTCGGGTGAATATTCACTGTGAATGGAGCAATTTCATCAAACTTTTCATAATCTTCTGACTTGTCTGTCTTGTCATCCACTCCCACGATGTTTCTCTTCCCAGAAAACACTATGTGCCGCTTTGGCTCATCGTACGATGCATTCGCTTCCTTATCTTTTCTTTTTCTTGGCTTGGTAGACATGTCCTTCACATAGAAAACCTGTGCCATATCATTGGCTAGGACGAATGGTTCGTCTGCATACGCAAGATTGTTGAGATCCACTGTTGTCATTCCGTACTGCGGGTCTTCCGTTACCCTGCCTCGTGTCATATTAACCCATTTGCACCGAAACAAAGGGACCTTTAAACCACGTCGATAGTCAAGTTCCCATATGTCCTGTATATAACCATAATATGTTTCCTTTCTCGTCTTGGTTTCTGCATCAAAGCGGACACCACTGTTTTGGTTGGTGCTCTTCTTATCTTGGGTGATCGTGTAAAATGTATTACCATTTATCTCGTACCCTTTGAAAGTCATTATATTCGAAGATGGTAACTGGGACAACAAGTACAAGTCATCTTCAATAGAGGTGTCATGCATGGTATGTGTCTGCAACCAGCTGGCGAAACTCCTGGTTTGTTCACGTGTAATCCAGTCATCAGACCGCTCCGGGTGTTTGGAGCGTAGCAAATTCTTGTGTTCATCCATATACGGAGCCACCAAGGCGGAATTCTGTAGAACTGTGTAGTGTGCTTCAGTGAGAGAATGTCCGTCCATACATATTATTTGTTCCCCTCCTAGCGTGCCTTTTCCATCCAGTCTGCCCTTATGCCGCGATTCAGGAACACCAATCGGCTTAAGGTCAGGAATAAAGTCAATACAAAACTCAATGACCTCCTTATTTTGATGGCCCTTGGAGATGCTTCCTTCTGGCCTAGCACGGTTATGAACATATTTCTTTAAGACTCCCATGAACCTCTCAAAGGGGAACATATTGTGTAGAAATACAGGACCCAAAACGTTAATCTCTT
>NW_021261451.1:0-1286 GCF_002162155.2 Triticum dicoccoides
GGATACGTATAATGGAGCAACTTTTAGTATAGCTCCAAGTAGAACAGTTATTTGGAATAGCTCCAAATAGAGCGTGGTAGCTACATCTAGGAGATGACATAGAGATTTGTAAAGCACACACGGATCTAAAAGGTTCAGACCCGTTGACTATAACCTCTCTCACAAGCATAACATGATCAAACCCAGAACTCATCGAGTGTTAATCACATGGTAAATGTGAACTAGATTATTGACTCTAGTAAACTCTTTGGGTGTAAGTCACATGGGGATGTGACCTTGAGTGTTAATCACATATCGATGTGAACTAGATTATTGACTCTAGTGCAAGTGGGAGACTGTTGGAAATATGCCCTAGAGGCAATAATAAAAGTATTATTATATTTCCTTGTTCATGATAATTGTCTTTTATTCATGCTATAACTGTATTATCCGGAAATCGTAATACACATGTGAATACATAGACCACAATATGTCCCTAGTGAGCCTCTAGTTGACTAGCTCGTTGTGATCAACAGATAGTCATGGTTTCCTGGCTATGGACATTGGATGTCGTTGATAACGGGATCACATCATTAGGAGAATGATGTGATGGACAAGACCTAATCCTAAGCCTAGCACAAAGATCGTGTAGTTCGTTTGCTAGAGCTTTGCCAATGTCAAGTATCTCTTCCTTTGACCATGAGAGCGTGTAACTCCTGGATACCGTAGGAGTGCTTTGGGTGTATCAAACGTCACAACGTAATTGGGTGACTATAAAGGTGCACTACAGGTATCTCCGAAAGTATCTATTGTTTTATGCGGATCGAGACTGGGATTTGTCACTCCGTGTAAACGGAGAGGTATCTCTGGGCCCACTCGATAGGACATCATCATATGCGCAATGTGACCAAGGAGTTGATCACGGGATGATGTGTTACGGAACGAGTAAAGTGACTTGCCGGTAACGAGATTGAACAAGGTATTGGATACCGACGATCGAATCTCGGGCAAGTAACATACCGCTAGACAAAGGGAATTGTATACGGGATCGACTGAGTCCTTGACATCGTGGTTCATCCGATGAGATCATCGTGGAACATGTGGGAGCCAACATGGGTATCCAGATCCCGCTGTTGGTTATTGACCGGAGAACGTCTCGGTCATGTCTACATGTCTCCCGAACCCGTAGGGTCTACACACTTAAGGTTCGATGACGCTAGGGTTATAAAGGAAGTTTGTATGTGGTTACCGAATGTTGTTCGGAGTCCCGGATGAGATCCCGGACGTCACGAGGAGTTCCGGAATGG
>NW_021261452.1:0-1447 GCF_002162155.2 Triticum dicoccoides
GGCGTCCTGCTTCACGAGGTCATCCAAGTCCATGGGATCGCTTTCGCTGCCGGAGTCGTGGCTAGACCTGGCCATGGTGAAGGAGGCGGAGAGATTGGGAGAGGAAGTGGAGAAGACATGAGGGGAGCGGAGAGGGCGAGAGGACTGAGAGTGACTATGGTTCGTCCGAGTGGGTGGGGTTTTTATGATGACGATAGTGGGAGCATGGTGGGCCAGAGTGGGCCGGTTCAACATGGCGATGGTGCGCGGGCGTGTCTAGGCCGGATATGGAGACTGCCGATCAGTCCAGGCGTTTGGGCCGGTTTTAAGCAGCGTAGTTGGATGCGGTTTTTGCGACCAAGCAGTGACCTGGCAGCCCACCCAGACGTGTGGGGCGGGTATGGTGTCCAGATGCTCCAAGACACGAATAAGGAAGTCAGAGTTGTGTCTCAGGGAGCAAAAGAGCAAAAAAGGAAGTGAGTTTTGAGAGTGCTGGCGCATACGGAGGACTTGAATGCTACCCGTCTGTCTGGAAAATTACATATTCAGAATCTAACAAGTTCATGGATACATGGCGGAGTTAGAATAACTGTAACAAGTTCTCCAAAGGAATTACTAGTACACAATTAACTGTGACGCAGGGGTGAGGACAGTGCCTGTCAGGCGAGACGGATGTAGACGACGGTGCTGTCTGGCGATCCGGCGAGGCCATATGTAGACGATGGGTGGATGGAGACCATGTACCAGAGTAAGCATGAGTCAAACATGTGATCAGAACCACAAAGCTGGGCCCTGGAGCAGTCCTCATCACAATTACGAAATGGTTTTGTTTGTTCTCATCATCTTCAAGGAATTGCAGACGAGCACATGGGTTCACACTTTGGGAGATTTTACATCCTCTCCTATTCCACATCAGTCTTCCAATTTGCCGATGCAGAAATCCTCAATGATGTTGAAGACTCATGTGCCATGCTGCAGGCTGAAATTGCGTCAACTTAGTATAGTTATGTGAAATATAGTTCTTAGTACAATGACATGCGAGCTTCACGTGCTCCTGAAAAGTATAATAGAATAGAAATACAAGTAGGAAAAGTCAGATCTAGCTCTCCATGTCAAAACTAGCCAATAAGAAACATCCACATAAGTGTTGTTATTTAAACTAAAATTTTCTCCTTTGAACAATCCATCAGCTAGAACTATAAATTTACTAATGCAAATATGTATTGTCTTGTTTTGGATAACAACATCATGTACCAAGATATCATGGATATGGACCAGTAAATTTTTTCAAAGGGCAAACACACACAGTTTCAGTGATAACAGAAAATAAAATACATGGGCACTAAATTACGAATATGAATCAAGTGATTTGAGTCAAAATTATGGATGAGAATAAGGCTCGGGAAATTGGCAGCACACCTTTTCCTTAAGCTGGTTGGAAGCTACATGTTCAAGTTTTACCAAGGTT
>NW_021261453.1:0-967 GCF_002162155.2 Triticum dicoccoides
TTTTAAATTTATTTGAACTCCGGACTTGTTTTGTGTTCAGTATGCAGCATTCAAAGCGACATCATCAATTTCCAACATGTTCTGACATCATTTGTTGTTTTTCGGTCATTTACCTAATTGTTTATAGAGCTAAATGATCGTGAAATGTAAAATCACTAAAAATGAATTCTGAAAATGTTGAAACTTGGCATGGTATCATCATTTCACCCGTATAGCATGTGTGAAAGAGTAGAGAGGGTCACGGCAAAAACTAGATGCACTTCGTGTACAAACTGGACAAACTCTTTCGGAGTATCAGGGTTTCGGACGAGAACTGATCTGTTACACGGCCACATCAATGTTTTTTAAACTTATTTGAACTCCGGACTTCTTTTGTGTTCAGTATGCAGCATTCAAAGTGACATTATCAATTTCCAACATGTTCTTACAACATTTGTTGTTTTTTGGCCATTTACCTAATTGTTTAGAGAGCTAAATGACCGTGAAATTGAAAATCACTACAAAATGAATTCTCAAAATGTTGAAACTTGGCATGGTATCATCATTTCACTCGCATAGCATGTGCGAAAGAGTAGAGAGGGTCACGAAAAAAATTGGACGCACTTCGTGTACAAACTGGACAAACTCTTTCGGAGTATCAGGGTTTCGGACAAGAACTCATCTGTTACACGGGTACTTCAATGTTTTTCAAACTTATTTGAACTCCGAACTTCTTTTGTGTTCAGTATGCAGCATTGAAAGCAACGTCATCAATTTCGAACATGTTCTGACATCATTTGTTGTTTTTCGATCATTTACCTAATTGTTTAGAGAGCTAAATGACCGTGAAATTGAAAATCACTACAAAATGAATTCTAAAAATGTTGAAACTTGGCATGGTATCATCATTTCACCCGCATAGCATGTGCGAAAGAGTAGAGAGGGTCACGGCAAAAACTGGACGCACTTCGTGTACCAACTGGACAAA
>NW_021261454.1:0-1057 GCF_002162155.2 Triticum dicoccoides
TCCTACAAGCACCGCTTGGTGACGCACCCGTTCTCCCTGCGGAACAAGACGTTATGAACGCTTGGCAGGCACGTTTCGATGACTACTCCCTCGTTCAGTGCGGCATGCTTTACAGCCTAGAGCCGGGCCTCCAAAAGCGTTTTGAGAGACATGGAGCATATGAGATGTTCGAAGAGCTGAAAATGGTTTTCCAAGCTCATGCCCGGGTCGAGAGATATGAAGTCTCCGACAAATTCTTCAGCTGTAAGATGGAGGAAAACAGTTCTGTCAGTGAGCACATACTCACTATGTCTGGGTTGCATAACCGCTTGACTCAGCTGGGAGTTAATCTCCCGGATGATGTGGTCATTGACAGAATCCTCCAGTCGCTTCCACCAAGCTACAAGAGCTTTGTGATGAACTTCAATATGCAGGGGATGGAAAAGACCATTCCTGAAGTATTTGCTATGCTAAAATCAGCAGAGGTAGAAGTCAGGAAGGAACATCAAGTGTTGATGATCAATAAAACCACTAAGTTCAAGAAAGGCAAGGGTAAAAAGAGCTTCAAGAAGGACGGCAAGGAGGTTGCCGCGCCCGGCAAGCAAGCTGCCGGGAAGAAGCCAAAGAATGGACCCAAGCCCGAGACTGAGTGCTTTTATTGCAAGGGAAGCGGTCACTGGAAGCGAAACTGCCCTAAGTACTTAGCGGATAAGAAGGCCGGCAAAACCAAAGGTATATGTGATATACATGTAATTGATGTGTACCTTACTAGTGCCCGTAGTGGCTCCTGGGTATTTGATACCGGTGCAGTTGCTCACATTTGTAACTCAAAGCAGGGGCTGCGGAATAAGCGGAAACTGGCAAAGGACGAGGTGACGATGCGCGTCGGGAATGGTTCCAAGGTCAATGTGATCGCCGTCGGCACGCTACCTCTGCATCTCCCTTCGGGATTAGTTTTAAACCTTAATAATTGTTATTTAGTGCCAGCTTTGAGCATGAACATTGTATCGGGATCTCGTTTAATTCGAGATGGCTACTCTTTTAAATCTGAGAATAATGGTTGTTCCATTTTTATGAG
>NW_021261455.1:0-1566 GCF_002162155.2 Triticum dicoccoides
ACCCACTTGCTGATGACCGACACGTTCGTTGCTGGGTCATGGATGCCTGTCCCTGTAAGTCTGTGCCACTTTGGGTTTACGACTAGTCATGTCAGCCCGGGCTCTTTATCATATGGATGCTAGCGACACTATCATATACGTGAGCCAAAAGGCGCAAACGGTCCCGGGCAAAGGTAAGGCGACACCCATGGGGTTACCGTGCGTGAGGCCGCAAAGTGATATGAGGTGTTACAAGCTAGATCGATGTGACATCGAGTCGGGGTCCTGACAGCGTTGGCATCAGAGCCGGACTGCCTGTAGGTTCTCCAAGCCAAACCGGTCGATGTTGAGTCTAGAAATTCTTTAGTTATATGTAGGGGAATTGTTTGTGGGTTGGAACGTAAGGCTCTTTTTACTCCTTTATCTTATGACATTCTGATCTGAGTCAGTCTATTCTTCCACCGGGGGTTAAGGAATTAGGATCTATTCTCTCTATCAGGATCATGTGTTACTAATCAGTAGTACCTTATAGGGTTGATGGATACAAGCCTAGTTCAGTTCTTCTACCACGTTATGTTGTTAGGATGGATTCAGAACTTTGATATGATGATGTTGAGTGTGTATGAAATCCTTTGTCAAATGTCTCAAAATCCTTCTTGAGCATTTACAGCTGTTATGCTGCCGAAATTTTGCTAGAAATTCTAATGCCTTTGCATTATGATTGTGCTTTCAGATGGCCACTCGCGACCTTAATCAAGTGGTTCGCCTGACTCGATGCCTAGATGTACCCGGCCATACTGCCATGTTGGTCAGGGTAATGACTGAGGCTGGATACCGTTGGTATCCTGAGTACACGGTCGAAGAGCAATTCCGAGACTTTAATCAAAGCCAATATCTCTGCACTGTCAGGATATTTCCATCTTATCCTGGGTCCACCGAGCCCCTTCACTGCTCCTATGGACTCGGGGTTACTATTGAGATGGCTGTGCAGGACGCCGCCTACTCTATGATGACCATCATGCGAGTCAGATCTGGTCTATTTCGGGACTCTGATTTCCAGTATATGCCAGGATCACTTCCGGGAGCACAAGGGTATCTCCAGGCTATCTATGCTGACCCCACCCAGGAGGATTCACAGACTCGCACCACTGCTGAGATGCTCGAGGATAAGGACCGTGAAAATCGGGCCTTGAGGTTAGAGCTCTTCAATACCCGTGCTGACCACTGGGCCACATTGACTCGGTTTGCACCAGCGGTGCAAGCTGGATATTCGGATATGCGCGATCTCTATCCTGTGAGATCTGCTTTGCCAGACGTGATGGGTTGGCGTGATGTAGGAGGCATCACCCCACCTCGCGGTCCCCGCAGGCCACCGTCTGTTGGTCCAAGACCTCATCCTAGCCCCTATGGTCCACAAGCTCCGCGAGATCGTCTGTTTCCGGATGATCATGTTGAGCTTCCAGGCTATGGAGGTGACTTCTACGAGGACTACTACGGATCGGTCTGAGTTAGTGGTAGTATCACTAGTTCGTGTTAGCTGTGTCGTCTATCGTCCTGCGTGACTCGTGGGATATGACCTAGTTTGTA
>NW_021261456.1:0-1103 GCF_002162155.2 Triticum dicoccoides
GCGGGACCCACTGTCAGGTTTGACCTGGACCTATTCCGTTGACCTGCTGACGTCACACTGACGTCAGGCTGACGCAATAATTGATTTTCTGGAATTATTCTAATATAGGAAATTCCAGAATATAATTTAAACTTCAAAAATTCATAACTTTTATTCTGTAACTCCAAATCAGACAAATTATATATGAAAAATGATCAGAAAAATCCAATCTATCCATCTGTACTATTTTCATGCATGATTAAACAAGTTAACTTGATGTTTAATGCAGAACAAGGAAAAGCACTTTAAAAGGCCATGTTTGAGTTTGAAATTTGAATCTTTGATTCAAATTGGTGCAAACCCTTCTGGTCTTAGTTGCATTAGCCCAACACACTCATATTGCTATGTTTCATGCATGCATCATATTGTTGCACATTGTTTGGTGATGGTTGTGTATCGGTGTTCTTTGCGGCAGGATCTGCCTCCAAGGAGTACCGTGATTACCCTAACGAAGAACCGTATCAGTGCATCGAACCATCAGGCAAGCAACCAACCATTTGATCATATCGATACAATCCCATGTTCTCGCTCCTGCTCTCTTTTACTGCATTAAGACAACGCGTTTCAAACTGTTGTGTGCTACGGTAGTTGAACCCACTTCCTCTGCATGACCTGTCATTGCCACAGTAACTAGATGAAACCCACTAGCATGTGTAGGAGTTGATTGAGCCATATGTATGTGTTGTTCCTACCTTGCTATGCCTGCTATGCCTAGAGTCGTGTCAGGTCTGGTTCATCTGGGTGATGGGCTAGGGTGAAATGATTATGTCGGTAATGAGAGTGGTGTGGTGAACACGATTTGGTAAAGGTATCGATGAGAGGCCATGTAGGAGTACATGGTGGGTTGTTTCATTGAAGCCGACCTTAAGCACTGAGATCTGTATGTGTGATTTAAGATACAGCTACTACCATGCATTGGGCCCTGAAATATGACCCCGCTCGACTTCTTATTCACCCTAGCTCTCTGTCCAGGAGTTGCAAGTAGTTTCTGGTGTTTGTAGCCTACTGGAGGCCGCGGACAGCGCTGACCGTAGGGGTGGGCTGTGATGCGGTAGGTACGTGGC
>NW_021261457.1:0-1769 GCF_002162155.2 Triticum dicoccoides
TCCGTCCGAATCATGTTAGCAATTGCCGCATACTATGATTATGAGATATGGCAGATGGACGTCAAAACAGCATTCCTTAACGGGCATCTTAAGGAAGAACTGTATATGATGCAGCCGGAAGGTTTTGTCGATCCTCTGAACGCTAACAAAGTATGCAAGCTCCAGCGATCCATTTATGGACTGGTGCAAGCATCTCGGAGTTGGAACATTCGCTTTGATGAGATGATCAAAGCGTTTGGGTTTATGCAGACTTATGGAGAAGCCTGCGTTTACAAGAAAGTGAGTGGGAGCTCTGTAGCATTTCTCATATTATATGTAGATGACATACTCCTGATGGGAAATAATATAGAATTTCTGGACAGCATTAAGGCCTACTTGAATAAGTGTTTTTCAATGAAGGATCTTGGAGAAGCTGCTTATATATTAGGCATCAAGATCTATAGAGATAGATCGAGACGCCTCATAGGTCTTTCACAAAGTACATACCTTGATAAGATTTTGAAGAGATTCAGAATGGATCAGTCCAAGAAGGGGTTCTTGCCTATGTTACAAGGTATGAGACTGAGCTCAGCTCAGTCACCGACCACGGCAAAAGATAAAGAAGAGATGAGTGTCATCCCCTATGCTTCAGCCATAGGATCTATTATGTATGCCATGCTGTGTACCAGACCCGATGTAAACCTTGCCGTAAGTTTGGTAGCAAGATACCAAAGTAATCCCGGCAAGGAACACTGGACAGCGGTCAAGAATATCCTGAAGTACCTGAAAAGGACAAAGGACATGTTTCTCGTTTATGAAGGAGACGAAGAGCTCGTCGTAAAGGGTTACGTCGATGCTAGCTTCGACTCAGATCTGGATGACTCTAAGTCACAAACCGGATACGTGTATATGTTGAATGGTGGAGCAGTAAGCTGGTGCAGCTGCAAGCAGAGCGTCGTGGCGGGATCTACGTGTGAAGCGGAGTACATGGCAGCCTCGGAGGCAGCACATGAAGCGATTTGGGTGAAGGAGTTCATCACCGACCTAGGAGTCATACCCAATGCGTCGGGGCCAATCAAACTCTTCTGTGACAACACTGGAGCTATTGCCCTCGCAAAGGAGCCCAGGTTTCACAAGAAGACCAGGCACATCAAGCGTCGTTTCAACTCCATCCGTGAAAATGTTCAAGATGGAGACATAGAGATTTGCAAAGTGCATACGGATCTGAATGTCGCAGATCCGCTGACTAAACCTCTCTCGCGTGCAAAACATGATCAAGACCAGAACTCTATGGGTGTTCGATTCATCACAATGTAACTAGATTGGTGACTCTAGTGCAAGTGGGAGACTGTTGGAAATATGCCCTAGAGGCAATAATAAAAGTATTATTATATTTCATTGTTCATGATAATTGTCTTTTATTCATGCTATAACTGTATTATCCGGAAATCGTAATACACGTGTGAATACTTAGACCACACTATGTCCCTGGTATGCCTCTAGTTGACCAGCTCGTTGTGATCAACAGATAGTCATGGTTTCCTGACTATGGACATTGGATGTCGTTGATAACGGGATCACATCATTAGGAGAATGATGTGATGGACAAGACCCAATCCTAAGCATAGCATAAAAGATCGTGTAGTTCGTTTTGCTAGAGCTTTGCAAGTGTCAAGTATCTCTTCCTACGACCATGAGATCGTGTAACTCCCGGATACCGTAAGAGTGCCTTGGGTGTACCAAACGTCACAACGTAACTGGGTGACTATAAAGGTGCATTACAGGTATCT
>NW_021261458.1:0-4006 GCF_002162155.2 Triticum dicoccoides
TTTTTTTAAGTTCAGAATAACCGAAAAAGTTCACTAATTTGAAGAAAAGTTTGCGAATTAAGAAAATGAAATAAATAAATAAAAGATTTGAAAAGGAAAGGAAAAGTCATAGAATAAACGGCCAAAGAGGACAAAAAACCAGAAAAGAAAACAATACATGTTACATTTGCCACAAAAGATAGAAAAAGACGAAAGCACAGGACAAAGTAATCTGTCGTAGTGGGTAGTGCCTATAGGACTGAACGTGGAGGTCTCAAGTTCAAATCTCCCCCATTATGCGACCCTCGCGTATTTGTTGAAGTTCAGAAGAAAGAAAAAAACCCTAAGCGGGCCAAGCCCAGGACAGCGAGCGGTTGTGCGCCAAGTTGCGAAAAGCGCGTAAAGCCTTGAATGTCGAGGCTCACAATTTAGCGAAGCATGCTCTCTCACTTGGGGTTGGCCGCCTTGTGTGGTTAGGCAACCCGGGTGATCTTTCTTTCATCTCTGTAAACATTGTGACGAGTTAAATAAAAGCTTCGCGAGATTGTCTAAAAAAAAAGGCCACAAATAGGGATTGGAGTCTGCATATACGGCAGCGAAAAATTTATAAAATATAATCATCATGCCCTTTCCTATGAAATGGTACGGACTAATTTGAGCCGTCCTTGTGTGAGGCATGTATCGAAGCAGAAGTGGTAATAGATTTATCATGGATATAGAAGAAATTGATATGCTTATCTAAATGCATATAGAAGACACGAGTAAAAAATTCTCAATTTCTTTCTATTTTAATAAACTGTAACCAGCTTTTACTATAATCAATCAAAATACCTCATTCACCCGCAAAAAAATAAATAAATCAAAATACCTCATTCAGTCATGCAACATAAAGAAAAGTCAAAGATGCCCAGAGGCTCTTGTTGCATTCAAGCGGCACCCACCTACCACTACCAGGACTCGGTAGTCGACGGACGATGGGTACCATATATAGGAAGGCAGAGCTTCCCTCTTGCCCTGGATGGTCAAGAAAATGAACGCTGACTTTTGTTCGTTCAACGACAGCCGCTCAGCTGAAACGTAGCCGACATGGACTGCAGAGTCTGCGGACAAATTCCACCGCTACATTTCTACGTACTGGCTTTTAAGTTTTGACTCGTCTACGCATGCTGATCGAGCTGGATGCACACAGGTAGCAGCTACCATCGCACGGGTATAAATACGGCAGCTGTGCAGGCATTTGCTTCTCCAAGCACAGACAGAAGTAACACACGCATCCTTCCTTCCTTCCTTCCTTGAGGCTTCAACTATGGCTCTCGTCAGGAACTTGGCTGCGCTCCTGTGCGTGGTGCTCGCCTCGCTCGCGTTCGTCGCGCAGGCCGTGCTCGCCGCCAGAGGCATGTATCAACTCCCGATTCCCTCTCTTTTTCGTTGGAATATCGACATTTTTTCGCATGTCTGAGCTGATGTCCCGCATGTCTAATGCTGCAGGCGATTTAAGCAACGTGAAGCGAGACGGTGTGAGGGGAACCTGGGCGTCCCCTTCCTACCAGGTGCGGCCGGGGCCGCTCCCGCGCTATCCTCCAAAGTAGGCTGGAGGCGATCTATGCCAAGAATGGGAATACAAATATGCCGGTCAAGAGTAATTTAGTTATTTGTTACTGAGCAGTGAGCGTTTGCGGCCGATATAAAGATACCAAAATGCACGATTGTATTTGTATGTTAGTCCATCCGACTTATCTAAGATGTTGCTACAATCATATGCGAATAAACAACACGGAGCAACGTTTGTGCCTTGCCGTGTGTGCCATGTCCGTAGACTGTCCGACGCTGACTCTATTCGGGTCATGTTCAAGCTGTTACTTATTAGAATCATGACATGAAGCCTGTCATTGCGTTTTTTTTTACCACTACTTGTACCTTGAATGAGCAGTACAAGGAGAAAAGGCTCAATGATTTTACACGGTCGGCCTGCCCGTGTGTTCAGTGCTTTCCCTCGTGAGCACAAACGCCGGTTTCATAGTGTTTTTGCGAGCCGACTCTCGTTTTCTAATTTTGGAGCTCTACATCTCATTCAAGAAGCTGAGATTTGCCAACGGGTCCCTTTGAGACTTCCATCGCAAACCAGTCCAAGGCAACCTGTGGACTTGCCCCGTTTGAATCTGTTCTTCTTGCCTGTAGATGTCCAAGCTATTTGTCGTATATGGCTATGTCCACATTTTGGGGATGACTTCATTGCTTGGGAACCAGAGAAGAATGGCCAATTCACGGTTCGAAGTGCTTACTGGCTAGCTGCAGGAGAGCTCTATGCTCCTTCTTTAGCTTCCACAAGCAGCGCCCGTGATGGACACATGGAGGTTTGAAACCTAATTTGGGCGTGCCCAGCCCCGCCTAAAGTTCTCCCTTTTGCTTGGCGTGCTGCTACAATTTCTTTGGCAACATGGAAAAAGAAATAGCAGAGGACTTTGGAGATTCGGGGTACTTCCCAGTCTGTGGGAGAGAGGATGAAGACATTTTTCATGTCTTCTGTGCTTGTGATAATGCCCGTCGGCTGTGGCAAGCTATGTCTCAGCTTTGTACGCTTCTTGATGTTACCACAATTATGCTCCAAGATGATTGGTTACTTCAGGGTTTTTGTGATGTAGATGAGGCTATGCGAGTTCGCGTACTATTGGTTTTCTAGAGATTATGGCATATCAGAAATGAGTTAGTGCATGACAAGCCGGCACCACCTATTGATGTTTCGGTTAGATTTTTATCAAGTTATCTTGATTCATTTACTTCACTCAAGATGGATTCTAATGCAGATTTTATGAAAGGAAAGATGGTGGCCAAAACATGCAATAATAATGTACCTATGGTTAACACATCCTGGTTCCCTCCAATCCTTGGGAGTGTTAAACTTAACACGGATGGTTTGGTCCTGAATGGAATTGCAGGGGCCGGTATGGTTCTTCGGGATCACATTGGCGCTATTATTTTAGCTCATGCATTTTTCTGGGAGAATGTGAGGATGTTTTGAAAACGGAAATTATTGTGCTTCGGGAAGGGATTTCAATGGATTTGCAGTGGAAGAATTTATCCATTGACGTTGAATCGACCTATTTGAAGGCTGTGGCCATGGTGAAGAGTAGTGAAAGCAATTTATCAAAGTACTCTATTATTATCAGAGAGATCAAGCAAGTATGGAGGAACGCGACTCTTCTATTACTCATATACGTCGTAGCGGTAATATTGCTAGTCATTCCATGGCAAACTTTGGTAGAGCTAATGGTCGAACTATAGTTTGGCTGGGGTCCAACCCAGAGTTAGTCCTTAATATTACTCTATGAGCTTGTACTCCCTAATTTTGAGTAATAAAGAGTTAAATTGCAAAAAAAGCGATGTTGAGCATACATAATTGATGGTCCGGCCGTGGAACTTCCTCGCGCCATTGCCAGTTGCATTCATAGGTTGTAAATAGAATCAGGTAATTCTAGAAATTTCCATCTGGTATTACTCAGCAAATGTAATTTGCGCTGGCTCTAGTGGCTGAAGTACTCATCGGGTAGTTCCTGTCGAATGTTCTCCAGTAGTTCCACAAATGACTTGCACTTCCACTGGCAGAAAAAGGGCCTATAGTCCCGGTTCGTAAGGGCCTTTAGTCCTGGTTCCTGAACCGGGACTAAAGTGTCGGTACTAATGCCCCGACCCTTTAGTCCCGGTTCAATCCAGAACCAGGACTGATGGGTCTCCACGTGGGCAGTGCACAGAGCCCAGGCAGGAGACCCTTTGGTCCCGGTTGGTGGTATCAACCGGGACCAATAGGCATCCACGCGTCAGCATTTCTGTGGCTGGGGTTTTTGTTTATTTTGAAAGGGGGGGTTTGGGGGTTTTGGGGGGTTAATTTAGGTGTTTCATATATTGTGTTAGCTAGCTATAATTAATAGAGAGAAGTGTCCTCTCTTACGTCCGTGCTTGGTCGACGCTACGTACTATACATACGTATAGAGAGGACTAGACACGCTAGTTAGCTAGTAAGCAAACGAAG
>NW_021261459.1:0-1055 GCF_002162155.2 Triticum dicoccoides
GTAAACGTACCACAGGGTTCGTTAACCATGGAAACCACTCCGGGACCCCAAAACAGCGACGAATAGTCCATCAAACGGGCCGGAATCGGCCAAAACTGCCAGAGTTGATGACCGACACGTAAGCGGACCTTGGTGTTAAACAATTATGGAAATCGCTTCAGGGCTCCAAAACGGTGAGTAACAATGCAAGAAACGGGCCAGAATCGGCCAAAACTGCGAGTGTTGATGACCGACAAGTAAATGCACTCCAGGGTTCGTTAATCGTGGAAATCACTCCGGGACCCCAAAATAGTGGGTAATAGTCAATGAAGCGGGCCAGAATCGGTCAAAACTGCCAGTGTTGATGACCGACATATAAGCGCACCTTGGTGTTTAACAACTATGGAAATCATTTTGGGACCCCAAATCAATGAGTAATAATCCAAGAAACGGGTCAGAAACGGCCAAAATTACGAGTGTTGATGACCGACACGTAAACGTACCACAGGGTTCGTTAACCATGGAAACCACTCCGGGACCCCAAAACAGCGACGAATAGTCCATCAAACGGGCCGGAATCGGCCAAAACTGCCAGTGTTGATGACCGACACGTAAGCGGACCTTGGTGTTAAACAATTATAGAAATCGCTTCAGGGCTCCAAAACGGTGAGTAACAATGCAAGAAACGGGCCAGAATCGGCCAAAACTGCGAGTGTTGATGACCGACAAGTAAATGCACTCCAGGGTTCGTTAATCATGGAAATCACTCCGGGACCCCAAAATAGTGGGTAATAGTCAATGAAGCGGGCCAGAATCGGTCAAAACTGCCAGTGTTCATGACCGACATATAAGCGCACCTTGGTGTTTAACAACTATGGAAATCATTTTGGGACCCCAAAACAATGAGTAATAATCCAAGAAACGGGTCAGAATCGGCCAAAATTACGAGTGTTGATGACCGACACGTAAACGTACCACAGGGTTCGTTAACCATGGAAACCACTCCGGGACCCCAAAACAGTGACGAATAGTCCATCAAACGGGCCGGAATTGGCCAAAACTGCCAGTGTTGATGA
>NW_021261460.1:0-2338 GCF_002162155.2 Triticum dicoccoides
GGGGGGGGGCGCCCCCTCCTTTGCTCCTTCTCCCTCCTTTCCACTAAGGCCCAATAAGGCCCATATACTTACCGTGGGGTTCCGGTAACCTCCCGGAGCTCCGGTATATCCCCAATCTCATCCGGAACCTTTTCGGTATCCAAATATATCCGTCCAATATATCAATCTTTATGTCTCGACCATTTCGAGACTCCTCGTCATGTCCGTGATCACATCCGGGACTCCGAACAAACTTCGGTACATCAAAACTTATAAACTCATAATAAAACTGTCATCGTAACGTTAAGCGTGCGGACCCTACAGGTTCGAGAACTATGTAGACATGACCTAGAACTATTCTCGGTCAATAAACAATAGCCGAACCTAGATGTCCATATTGGTTCCTACATATTCTACGAAGATCTTTATCGGTCAAACCGCATAACAACATACGTTGTTCCCTTTGTCATCGGTATGTTACTTGCCCGAGATTTGATCGTCGGTATCCAATACCTAGTTCAATCTCGTTACCGGCAAGTCTCTTTACTTGTTCCGTAAGACATCATTTCATAACTAGCTCATTAGTTACAATGCTTGCAAGGCTTAAGTGATGTGTCTTACCGAGAGGGCCCAGAGATACCTCTCCGACAATCGGAGTGACAAAACCTAATCTCGAATTATGCCAACTCAACATGTACCTTTGGAGACACCTGTAGAGCACCTTTATAATCACCCAGTTACGTTGTGACGTTTGGTAGCACACAAAGTGTTCCTCCGGTAAACGGGAGTTGCATAATCTCATAGTTACAGGAACATGTATAAGTCATGAAGAAAGCAATAGCAACATACTAAACGATCAAGTGCTAGGCTAACAGAATGGGTCATGTCAATCACATCATTCTCCTAATGATGTTATCCCGTTAATCAAATGACAACTCTTTTGTCCATGGCTAGGAAACATAACCATCTTTGATAAACGAGCTAGTCAAGTAGAGGCATACTAGTGACTATATGTTTGTCTATGTATTCACACGTGTATCATTGTTTCCGGTTAATACAATTCTAGCATGAATAATAAATATTTATCATGATATGAGGAAATAAATAATAACTTTATTATTGCCTCTAGGGCATATTTCCTTCACATTGCCCTGTTTTGTTCTTTTTTTGGGGCCTTTTTTTTGGCCTTTCTTCTTTTTTTTTGTTCTTTTTTTGGGGGCAATGCTCTAATAATGATGATCATTACACTTCTATTGATTACAACATAAGGATAACAACTCGAAACTTAGAACAAGATATGACTCTATATGAATGCCTCCAGCGGTGTACCGGGATGGTGCAATGAATCAAGAGTGACATGTATGAAAAATAATGCATGGTGGCCTTGCCACAAATACAATGTCAACTACATGATCATGCAATGGCAATATGACAAAAGTAATGTATGTCATGATGATGATGGTGGAAGTTGCATGGCAATATATCTCGGAATGGCTATGGAAATGCCATAATAGGTAGGTATGGTGGCTGTTTTGAGGAAGATATAAGGAGGTTTATGTGTGATAGAGCGTATCGTATCACGGGGTTTGGATGCACCGGCGAAGTTTGCACCAACTCTCAAGGTGATAAAGGGCAATGCACGATACCGAAGAGGCTACCAAAGGCGGAAAGGTGAGAGTGCGTATAATCCATGGACTCAACATTAGTCAAAAGAACTCATATACTTATTGCAAAAATTTAGAAGTCATCAAAAATCAAGTACTATGCGCATGCTCCTAGGGGGATAGATTGGTAGGAAAAGACCATCGCTCGTCCTCGACCGCCACTCATAAGGATGCACAAGCCAGGTACACTTCATGTTTCAAATTTGTTACACAACTTTAACCATACGTGCATGCTACGGGACTTGCAAACTTCAACACAAGCATTTCTCAAATTCATAATCACCCAACTAGCACGACTTTGATATTATCACCTCCATATCTCAAAACAATTATCAAGCATCAATCTTATCTTAGTATTCAATTCACTCAAAAGAAAGTTTCACATATCTTGAATACCAAGTATATTAACATTAAGCAAATTACCATGATATTAACGACTCTCAAAATAATCTAAGTGAAGCATGAGAGATCAATAGTTTCTTTAAAACAAATCCACCACCATGCTCTAAAAGATATAAGTGAAGCACTAGAGCAAAAAGTATCACGCTCAAAAGATATAAGTGAAGCACTAGAGCAAAACTATCAAGCTCAAAAGATATAAGTGAAGCACATAGAGTATTCTAACAAATTCCAATTCATGTATGGCTCTCTCAAAAGGTGTGTACAGCAAGGATGATTGTGGTAGACTAACAAGC
>NW_021261461.1:0-2338 GCF_002162155.2 Triticum dicoccoides
GCTTGTTAGTCTACCACAATCATCCTTGCTGTACACACCTTTTGAGAGAGCCATACATGAATTGGAATTTGTTAGAATACTCTATGTGCTTCACTTATATCTTTTGAGCTTGATAGTTTTGCTCTAGTGCTTCACTTATATCTTTTGAGCGTGATACTTTTTGCTCTAGTGCTTCACTTATATCTTTTAGAGCATGGTGGTGGATTTGTTTTAAAGAAACTATTGATCTCTCATGCTTCACTTAGATTATTTTGAGAGTCGTTAATATCATGGTAATTTGCTTAATGTTAATATACTTGGTATTCAAGATATGTGAAACTTTCTTTTGAGTGAATTGAATACTAAGATAAGATTGATGCTTGATAATTGTTTTGAGATATGGAGGTGATAATATCAAAGTCGTGCTAGTTGGGTGATTATGAATTTGAGAAATGCTTGTGTTGAAGTTTGCAAGTCCCGTAGCATGCACGTATGGTTAAAGTTGTGTAACAAATTTGAAACATGAAGTGTACCTGGCTTGTGCATCCTTATGAGTGGCGGTCGAGGACGAGCGATGGTCTTTTCCTACCAATCTATCCCCCTAGGAGCATGCGCATAGTACTTGATTTTTGATGACTTCTAAATTTTTGCAATAAGTATATGAGTTCTTTTGACTAATGTTGAGTCCATGGATTATACGCACTCTCACCTTTCCGCCTTTGGTAGCCTCTTCGGTACCGTGCATTGCCCTTTATCACCTTGAGAGTTGGTGCAAACTTCGCCGGTGCATCCAAACCCCGTGATATGATACGCTCTATCACACATAAACCTCCTTATATCTTCCTCAAAACAGCCACCATACCTACCTATTATGGCATTTCCATAGCCATTCCGAGATATATTGCCATGCAACTTCCACCATCATCATCATGACATACATTACTTTTGTCATATTGCCATTGCATGATCATGTAGTTGACATTGTATTTGTGGCAAGGCCACCATGCATTATTTTTCATACATGTCACTCTTGATTCATTGCACCATCCTGGTACACCGCTGGAGGCATTCATATAGAGTCATATCTTGTTCTAAGTTTCGAGTTGTTATCCTTATGTTGTAATCAATAGAAGTGTAATGATCATCATTATTAGAGCATTGCCCCCCAAAAAAAGAACAAAAAAAAGAAGAAAGGCCAAAAAAAAGGCCCCAAAAAAAGAACAAAACAGGGCAATGTGAAGGAAATATGCCCTAGAGGCAATAATAAAGTTATTATTTATTTCCTCATATCATGATAAATATTTATTATTCATGCTAGAATTGTATTAACCGGAAACAATGATACACGTGTGAATACATAGACAAACATATAGTCACTAGTATGCCTCTACTTGACTAGCTCGTTTATCAAAGATGGTTATGTTTCCTAGCCATGGACAAAAGAGTTGTCATTTGATTAACGGGATAACATCATTAGGAGAATGATGTGATTGACATGACCCATTCTGTTAGCCTAGCACTTGATCGTTTAGTATGTTGCTATTGCTTTCTTCATGACTTATACATGTTCCTGTAACTATGAGATTATGCAACTCCCGTTTACCGGAGGAACACTTTGTGTGCTACCAAACGTCACAACGTAACTGGGTGATTATAAAGGTGCTCTACAGGTGTCTCCAAAGGTACATGTTGAGTTGGCATAATTCGAGATTAGGTTTTGTCACTCCGATTGTCGGAGAGGTATCTCTGGGCCCTCTCGGTAAGACACATCACTTAAGCCTTGCAAGCATTGTAACTAATGAGCTAGTTATGAAATGATGTCTTACGGAACAAGTAAAGAGACTTGCCGGTAACGAGATTGAACTAGGTATTGGATACCGACGATCAAATCTCGGGCAAGTAACATACCGATGACAAAGGGAACAACGTATGTTGTTATGCGGTTTGACCGATAAAGATCTTCGTAGAATATGTAGGAACCAATATGGACATCTAGGTTCGGCTATTGTTTATTGACCGAGAATAGTTCTAGGTCATGTCTACATAGTTCTCGAACCTGTAGGGTCCGCACGCTTAACGTTACGATGACAGTTTTATTATGAGTTTATAAGTTTTGATGTACCGAAGTTTGTTCGGAGTCCCGGATGTGATCACGGACATGACGAGGAGTCTCGAAATGGTCGAGACATAAAGATTGATATATTGGACGGATATATTTGGATACCGAAAAGGTTCCGGATGAGATTGGGGATATACCGGAGCTCCGGGAGGTTACCGGAACCCCACGGTAAGTATATGGGCCTTATTGGGCCTTAGTGGAAAGGAGGGAGAAGGAGCAAAGGAGGGGGCGCCCCCCCCC
>NW_021261461.1:3644-8959 GCF_002162155.2 Triticum dicoccoides
TTTTTTTTGCCTATTTCAGTATTTCGAAGAAACGAAATATCAAACGGAGTCCAAACGGAATGAAACCTTCGGGAACATGATTTTCTCACCAAACGTGATCCAGGAGACTTGGACCCTACTCCAAGAAGTGCCAGAGGCGGTCACGAGGGTGGAGGGCGACCCCTAGGCGTGCCCTCCTACCTCGTGGGCCCCCTGCTTCTCCACCGACGTACTCCTTCCTCCTATATATACCTACGTATCCCCAAACGACCAGAGGGGGAGCCAAAAAACCCAATTCCACCGCCGCAACCTTCTGTACCCACGAGATCCCATCTTGGGGTCTGTTCCAAAGCTCCGCCGGAGGGGGCATCCACCACGGAGGGCTTCTACATCAACACCATAGCCCCTCCGATGAAGTGTGAGTAGTTTACTTCAGACCTTCGGGTCCATAGCTAGTAGCTAGATGGCTTCTTCTCTCTTTTTGGATCTCAATACAATGTTCTCCCCCTCTCTCGTGGAGATCTATTCGATGTAATCTTCTTTTTGCGGTGTGTTTGTTGAGACCGATGAATTGTGGGTTTATGATCCAGTATTATCTATGGAAAATATTTGAATCTTCTCTGAATTCTTTTATGTATGATTGAGTTATCTTTGCAAGTCTCTTCGAATTGTCCTTTTTGGTTTGGCCAACTAGATTGGTAGTTCTTGCAATGGGAGAAGTGCTTAGCTTTGGGTTCAATCATGCGGTGTCCTTTCCCAGTGACAGCAGGGGCAGCAAGGCACGTACTGTATTGTTGCCATCGAGGATAACAAGATGGGGTTTTTGTCATATTGCATGAATTTATCCCTCTACATCATGTCCTCTTGCTTAAGGCGTTACTTTGTTTTTAACTTAATACTCTAGATGCATGCTGGATAGCGGTCGATGAGTGGAGTAATAGTAGTAGATGCAGAATCATTTCGATCTACTTGTCTCAGACGTGATGCCTATATACATGATCATTACCTAGATATGCTCATAACTATGCTCAATTCTGTCAATTGCTCAACAGTAATTTGTTCACCCACCGTAGAAAATCTATGCTCTTGAGAGAAGCCACTAGTGAAACCTATGCCCCCCGGGTCTATTCTCATCATATCAATCTCCATTACTTTATTACTTGCTTTGCTTTTACTTTGCCTTTTACTTTTCACTTTGCATTTATCTATCAAAAATACCAAAAATATTATTTATCATCTCTATCAGATATCACTCTCGTAAGTGACCGTGAAGGGATTGACAACCCCTAATCGCGTTGGTTGCGAGTAGCTATCGTTTTGTGTAGGTACGAGGGACTTGTGCGTGGTCTCCTACTGGATTGATACCTTGGTTCTCAAAAACTAAGGGAAATACTTACGCTACTTTACTGCATCATCCTCTCCTCTTTAGGGAAATCCAACGCAGTGCTCAAGAGGTAGCAAGAAGAATTTCTAGCGCCGTTGCCGGGGAGGCTCACGCAAGCAAGTCAACCATACCAAGTACCCATCGCAATCCCTATCTCTCGCATTACATTATTTGCCATTTGCCTCTCGTTTTCCTCTCCCCCACTTTACCCTTGCTGTTTTATTCGCCCTCTCTTTCCCAATCTCCTCCTCTCTTTCTCGTTTCCCTTTTTCCCGTTGCCTTTCTGTTTGCTTGTGTGTTGGATTACTTGTTGCCATGGCGCAAGATAATACCAAATTGTGTAATTTCTCGAATACCAATAATAATTATTTCCTTAGTACTCCGATTGCTCCTCTTAATAATGATGAGTCTTGTGAAATCAATACCGCTTTGTTGAATCTTGTTATGAAAGATCAATTCGCCGGCCTTCCTAGCGAAGATGCCGCTACTCATCTAAACAATTTTGTTGATTTGTGTGATATGCAAAAGAAGAAAGATACGGATAACAATATTGTCAAATTGAAGTTATTTCCGTTTTCACTTAGAGATCGTGCTAAATTTTGGTTTTCATCTTTGCCTAAAAATAGTATTGATTCTTGGAACAAGTGCAAAGATTCTTTTATCTCTAAGTATTTTCCTCCCGCTAAGATTATCACTCTTAGGAACAATATCATGAATTTTAAACAACTTGATCATGAGCACGTTTCCCAATCTTGGGAAATAATGAAATTGATGCTTCACAATTGCCCTACTCATGGTTTGAATTTATGGATGATCATACAAAAATTTTTATGCCGGATTGAATTTTGCTTCTAGAAATCTTTTAGATTCGGCCGCGGGAGGCACGTTTATGGAAATTACGTTAGGAGATGCTACCAAATTGCTCGATAATATTATGGCTAATTATTCTCAATGGCACACCGAAAGATCTTCTAGTAAAAAAGTGCATGCTATAGAAGAAATCATTGTTTTGAGTGAAAAGATGGATGAACTTATGAAGATGTTTGCTCCTAAAAATACTCCTCTTGATCCCAATGATATGCCTTTATCTACCTTGCTTGAGAATAATAATGAATCTATGGATGTGAATTTTGTGGTAGGAATAGTTTTGGAAACAACACTTATAGAGGGAATTTTAATCCTAGGCCTTATCCTAGTAATCCTTCTAATAATTATGGAAATTCCTACAACAACTCTTATGGAAATTTTAATAAGATGCCCTCTGAATTTGAGAGTAGTGTTAAAGATTTTATGAATTCACAAAAGAATTTCAATGCTTTGATTGAACAGAAATTGCTTAAAGTTGATGATTTGACTAGGAACATTGATAGAATTTCTCTTGAAATTGATTCTTTAAAGCTTAGATCTATTCCTCCTAAGCATGATATCAATGAGTCTCTCAAATCCATGAGAATTTCCATTGATGAGTGCAAAGAAAGAACCACTAGGATGCGTGCTTCCAAAGATGCCTTTATTAAAGCGTGTTCTTCCAATTCCTATGAAAATCAAGATGAAGATCTAAAAGTTATTGATGTGTCCCCCATTAAATCTTTGTTTTGCAATATGAATCTTGATGAAACTGAATATGATCTTCCTTTACCTAGAAGGCATTCTAAGAATTCAGAGTTTCTAGATCTTGATGATGAAATTGATGAAAGTGGGATTGAAATAAATAAAAACTGAGATGTTGCTAAACCCACTATTTTGGATCTCAAGGAATTTAATTATGAAAATTTCTCTTTGATTGGTTGTATTTCCTTGTTGCAATCCGTGCTAGATTCTCCTCATGCTTATAGTCAAAATAAGGCCTTTACCAAACACATTGTTGATGCCTTGATGCAATCTTATGAAGAAAAACTTGAGTTGAAAGTTTCTATCCCTAGAAAACTCTATGATGAGTGGGAACCTACTATTAAAATTAAAATTAAAGATTATGAGTTTCATGCTTTGTGTGATTTGGGTGCTAGTGTCTCTACTATTCCCAAAGCTTTGTGTGATTTGCTAGATTTCCGTGACTTTGATGATTGCTCTCTAAACTTGCATCTTGCGGATTTCACTATTAAAAAACCTATGGGAAGAATTAATTATGTTCTTATTGTTGCAAATAGGAATTATGTGCCCGTAGATTTTACCGTTCTTGATATAGATTGCAATCCTTCATGTCCTATTATTCTTGGTAGACCTTTCCTTAGAACGATTGGTGCAATTATTGATATGAAGGAAGGGAATATTAGATTCCAATTTCCCTTAAAGAAGGGCATGAAACACTTCCCTAGAAATAAAATAAAATTACCATATGAATCTATCATGAGAGCCACTTATGGATTGCCTACCAAAGATGGCAATACCTAGATCTATCCTTGCTTTTATGCCTAGCTAGGGGCGTTAAACGATAGCGCTTGTTGGGAGGCAACCCAATATTATTTTGTATTTTTTGTTTTTGCTTCTGTTTAGGAATAAATAATCCATCTAGCCTCTATTTGGATGTGGTTTTGTATTTTAATTAGTGTTTGTGCCAAGTAGAACCTATAGGATAACCTACGATGATAGTTGATTTGATTCTGCTGAAAAACGGAAACTTTGCATGCACGAATATAGTTTTGTTAAATCACAGAAACGTGCTTTTGCGTTGATTCTTTTTGTTGCTGTTCAATAAACAAATTTTCCAGGACTTCCTATTTTGGTAGAATTTTTAGAGTTCCAGAAGTTTGTGTTAGTTACAGATTGCTACAAACTGTTCTGTTTTTGACAGATTCTATTTTACGTGTGTTGTTTGCTTATTTTGATGAATCTATGGCTAGTAAAATAGTTTATAATCCATAGAGAAGTTGGAATACAGTAGGCTTAACACCAATATAAATAAAGAATAAGTTCATTACAGTACCTAAAGTAGTTCTTTGTTTTCTTTCTCTAACGTAGCTCATGAGATTTCTGTTGAGTTTTGTGTTGTGAAGTTTTCAAGTTTTGGGTGAATTCTTTTGATGGATTATGGAACAAGGAGTGGCAAGAGCCTAAGCTTGGGAATGCCCATGGCACCCCCAAGATAATCCAAGGACACCAAAAAGTCAAATCTTGGGGATGCCCCGGAAGGCATCCCCTCTTTCGTCCACTTCCATCGGTAGTTTACTTGGAGCTATATTTTTATTCACCACATGATATGTGTTTTGCTTGGAGCGTCTTGTATTATTTGTGTCTTAGCTTGTTAGTCTACCACAATCATCCTTGCTGTACACACCTTTTGAGAGAGCCATACATGAATTGGAATTTGTTAGAATACTCTATGTGCTTCACTTATATCTTTTGAGCTTGATAGTTTTGCTCTAGTGCTTCACTTATATCTTTTGAGCGTGATACTTTTTGCTCTAGTGCTTCACTTATATCTTTTAGAGCATGGTGGTGGATTTGTTTTAAAGAAACTATTGATCTCTCATGCTTCACTTAGATTATTTTGAGAGTCGTTAATATCATGGTAATTTGCTTAATGTTAATATACTTGGTATTCAAGATATGTGAAACTTTCTTTTGAGTGAATTGAATACTAAGATAAGATTGATGCTTGATAATTGTTTTGAGATATGGAGGTGATAATATCAAAGTCGTGCTAGTTGGGTGATTATGAATTTGAGAAATGCTTGTGTTGAAGTTTGCAAGTCCCGTAGCATGCACGTATGGTTAAAGTTGTGTAACAAATTTGAAACATGAAGTGTACCTGGCTTGTGCATCCTTATGAGTGGCGGTCGAGGACGAGCGATGGTCTTTTCCTACCAATCTATCCCCCTAGGAGCATGCGCATAGTACTTGATTTTTGATGACTTCTAAATTTTTGCAATAAGTATATGAGTTCTTTTGACTAATGTTGAGTCCATGGATTATACGCACTCTCACCTTTCCGCCTTTGGTAGCCTCTTCGGTA
>NW_021261462.1:0-1455 GCF_002162155.2 Triticum dicoccoides
AACCTTGGTAAAACTTGAACATGTAGCTTCCAACCAGCTTAAGGAAAAGGTGTGCTGCCAATTTCCCGAGCCTTATTCTCATCCATAATTTTGACTCAAATCACTTGATTCATATTCGTAATTTAGTGCCCATGTATTTTATTTTCTGTTATCACTGAAACTGTGTGTGTTTGCCCTTTGAAAAAATTTACTGGTCCATATCCATGATATCTTGGTACATGATGTTGTTATCCAAAACAAGACAATACATATTTGCATTAGTAAATTTATAGTTCTAGCTGATGGATTGTTCAAAGGAGAAAATTTTAGTTTAAATAACAACACTTATGTGGATGTTTCTTATTGGCTAGTTTTGACATGGAGAGCTAGATCTGACTTTTCCTACTTGTATTTCTATTCTATTATACTTTTCAGGAGCACGTGAAGCTCGCATGTCATTGTACTAAGAACTATATTTCACATAACTATACTAAGTTGACGCAATTTCAGCCTGCAGCATGGCACATGAGTCTTCGACATCATTGAGGATTTCTGCATCGGCAAATTGGAAGACTGATGTGGAATAGGAGAGGATGTAAAAGCTCCCAAAGTGTGAACTCATGTGCTCGTCTGCAATTCCTTGAAGATGATGAGAACAAACAAAACCATTTCGTAATTGTGATGAGGACTGCTCCAGGGCCCAGCTTTGTGGTTCTGATCACATGTTTGACTCATGCTTACTCTGGTACATGGTCTCCATCCACCCATCGTCTACATATGGCCTCGCCGGATCGCCAGACAGCACCGTCGTCTACATCCGTCTCGCCTGACAGGCACTGTCCTCACCCCTGCGTCACAGTTAATTGTGTACTAGTAATTCCTTTGGAGAACTTGTTACAGTTATTCTAACTCCGCCATGTATCCATGAACTTGTTAGATTCTGAATATGTAATTTTCCAGACAGACGGGTAGCATTCAAGTGCTCCGTATGCGCCAGCACTCTCAAAACTCACTTCCTTTTTTGCTCTTTTGCTCCTTGAGACACAACTCTGACTTCCTTATTCGTGTCTTGGAGCATCTGGACACCATACCCGCCCCACACGTCTGGGTGGGCTGCCAGGTCACTGCTTGGTCGCAAAAACCGCATCCAACTACGCTGCTTAAAACCGGCCCAAACGCCTGGACTGATCGGCAGTCTCCATATCCGGCCTAGACACGCCCGCGCACCATCGCCATGTTGAACCGGCCCACTCTGGCCCACCATGCTCCCACTATCGTCATCATAAAAACCCCACCCACTCGGACGAACCATAGTCACTCTCAGTCCTCTCGCCCTCTCCGCTCCCCTCATGTCTTCTCCACTTCCTCTCCCAATCTCTCCGCCTCCTTCACCATGGCCAGGTCTAGCCACGACTCCGGCAGCGAAAGCGATCCCATGGACTTGGATGACCTCGTGAAGCAGGACGCCAGTTCTAG
>NW_021261463.1:0-649 GCF_002162155.2 Triticum dicoccoides
TCCAGTTTTTGTCGTGACCCTCTCTACTCTTTCGCGCATGCTATGCGGGTGATATGATGATACCATGCCAAGTTTCAACATTTTCAGGATTCATTTTGTAGTGATTTTCAATTTCGCGGTCATTTAGCTCTCTAAACAATTAGGTAAATGACCGAAAAACAACAAATGATGTCAGAACATGTTGGAAATTGATGATGTCGCTTTGAATGCTGCATACTGAACACAAAAGAAGTTCGGAGTTGAAATAAGTTTAAAAAACATTGAAGTGGCCGTGTAACAGATGAGTTCTCGTCCGAAACCCTGATACTCCGAAAGAGTATGTCCAGTTTGTACATGAAGTGCGTCCAGTTTTTGCCGTGACCCTCTCTACTCTTTCGCGCATGCTATGCGGGTGATATGATGATACCATGCTAAGTTTCAACATTTTCAGGATTCATTTTGTAGTGATTTTTAATTTCATGGTCATTTAGCTCTCTAAACAATTAGGTAAATGACCGAAAAACAACAAATGATGTCAGAACATGTTGGAAATTGATGATGTCACTTTGAATGCTGCATACTGAACACAAAAGAAGTCCGGAGTTCAAATAAGTTTAAAAAACATTGAAGTGGCCGTGTAACAGATGAGTTCTCGTCCGAAACCCTGATA
>NW_021261464.1:0-1418 GCF_002162155.2 Triticum dicoccoides
TCACGACGATCTTTCAACTTCACACTGAAATTACTTGAACCTTTCAATAATTCAGACTCGTGATTCATCAAGTAAATATACTCAACATCTACTCGAATCATCTGTGAAGTAAGAACATAACGATATTCACTGCATGCCTCAGCACTCATTGGACTGCACACATCAAAATGTGTTACTTCCAACAAGTTGCTATCTTGTTCCATCTTACTGAAAACGAGGCTTTTCAGTCATCTTGCCCATGTGGTATGATTTGCATGTCCCAAGTGATTCAAAATCAAGTGAGTCAAAACGGTCCATTTGCATGGAGTTTCTTCATGCATATACACCAATAGACATGGTTCGCATGTCTCAAACTTTTCAAAAACGAGTGAGTCCAAAGATCCATCAACATGGAGCTTCTTCATGCGTTTTATACCATTATGACTTACATGGCAGTGCCACAAGTAGGTGGTACTATCATTACTATCTTTTGGCATGAACATGTGTATCACTACGATCGAGATTTAATGAACCATTCATTTTAGGTGTAAGACCATTGAAGGTATTATTCAAATAAACAGAGTAACCATTATTCTCCTTAAATGAATAATCGTATTGCGATAGACGTAATCCAATCATGTCTATGCTCAACGCAAACACCAATCTCTTTGGTAGAGGGAGCGTGCGATGCTTGATCACATCAAACTTGGAAACACTTCCAACACATATCGTCAGCTCACCTTTAGCTAGTCTCCGTTTATTCCGTAGCCTTTTGTTTCGAGTTACTAACACTTAGCAACCGAACCGGTATCTAATACCCTGGTGCTACTAGGAGTACTAGCAAAGTACACATTAACACAATGTATATCCAATATACTTCTATCGACCTTGCCAGCCTTCTTATCTACCAAGTATCTAGGGTAATTCTGCTCTAGTGGTTGTTCTCCTTATTACAGAAGCACTTAGTCTCGGGTTTGGTGTGACGCCCGGGTAATCAAGCTACAGTAATCCCCGCTAATGATGCCATGCCACCTCGGTTACTGTGGTTAAACTCGCGTTAGTTCGGAACCTAGTTCGAATTTCAAATTCAAAATCGAGCAAACAATAAAAGTTTTCAAATATTAAAATTTAAATGTTCGGAGTGAACCAAATAATACATAAGTAATTATGGTGGAGGAACCACACTTTTATAAAAGGAATAAATGCTCTAAAATGTTTTGAATAGTAGCAAAAACAATTAGTTGAATTCCTTTTACAATAAATAAAATATTAAACTATTTTATTTAGTTACCCAAATTAATGTGGCAGTAGTATGTATAAGCAATACCAATTTAGGAACCATTGGTGTAATTTTCAAAACTAAAATAAAAGAAAACTACACATAAAACAAAAAAAGAAAAGTAAACAGAAAAGGCAAAGCAAAAAAAAAGGGAGAAGGG
>NW_021261465.1:0-1604 GCF_002162155.2 Triticum dicoccoides
GACATGCAAATGTTGACCTTCAAGGAGCAACTCATGTTTGTGATATTTTATTAACTCCTCACATGCATTAGTATTATTGCTGGCATTATCTAATGTCAAAGTGAATAATTTGCCTCTTATGCCCCATTCTGTTAAGCAACGAACTATTTCTTCCTCTATCGCATAGCCTGTGTGGGGATACTTCACTTCTGCGAAACTTATGGTCTTCTTCTTGTAGATGAATTCTGCATTGATATAATGGGCGGTGATGCACATGTAGCCCAAGTCTTGTGATGATGTCCACATGTCAGATGTTAAGCAAATGCGAGAATCCAAACTTTGTAGCTCTACTTCGATATCTTTCTTCATTCCCTTATACATCTTCACTGCATCATCACGAATTGTGTGACGACCCTTGATTTGAAACGCTGGCTGCATTGAGTCAATCCATGGCTGAAGGTGGGGATCTTCAAACATACTTGACCATGCGTTCACGACAAACTTTTTCATCAAACACAAACAGTCCTGCGAATGTTTTTTTTTTCATGGTCAACAAAAACCTCTGTCTGCAAGCATCTTGGATTGATCGGCAAGCCTCTGCAATATGGGTCCTCAAACTGCTAGTCCCAAACTTGGTGTGAAGTTGCGCTCCACAGTATTTGCACACAGCCTTGAAATCACCATCTACGAGAACCAAATCTACTTCATAATGCTCCCATACCTTGGACCTTCTAACATGTGGTATTTGACTCGTATCCTCATCCATGGAATCAGCAGTCTCCGAACCCTCTGACGTAGACATGCCTCAAATTTTATAGCACACTGCAGGGGAAAAATATGTGGAAACTTACTGTTAGAAAATGGTATAATATAGAGCAAGAAGGTAGTGAAAGAAGAGAGAACCAGACAGTTATTTTAGTTCCTCTGCCAACAGGATAAAAAGATGTTGGGTTTAGTACAACGTATGTATGCCGACATTAAAATGCTATAGAGTATAGTGTACATAAAGAAGTTCATGCCTCATATCTCAAGAATCATCCCAATCTTATTACGGCAAAATAACCATGATCAATATGAATTACACCGCAAATCATCATACAATTTGCTGCTGCCATGATCAACATGATCTGGAATTGCCTTACTTCACTTGTCTAATGAGTTTGCCAAATCGATTGCACTAGACGCATGGTAGCCGAGATCTGAGGCCACAGTGCCTGCTCTACAGGTCAAATTTTGAACCAGTACTACTTGTGAAACACAGTAATTTTACTTGGTAGGTCTTGGTTATAGATGTCCAGAAAGAATATTGAAGCAGCTAAAGTGTGTTAACAATGCTATATATACAAATCATTTAGGGGCTATCTATGTTTTCCTCAAAAAAGGGGGCCTACCTAAAGCTAGAAAGCCATCATTCCTACATAAGATGTGACTGCAAAGTGTAACAAATGGAATACTCTAGATCTGTATATCCTGCATCATGAATCCAACTAATGCCCAAGCTGTGGAATCAACCTGGTTGCTGTTGTTGTTGTTGCAGACGAGAAGGGGACCAGTAGGAGCACCTTGCCGGCGTTGCCGCCGGAGCACCTTGTTGCGGGAGGAGCAGGACCTGGTCAACAGGAGGA
>NW_021261466.1:0-783 GCF_002162155.2 Triticum dicoccoides
GACGGGCGCCGAGACGAGCACGTGACACCACTGCCACCCTGTCTTAGCGTAACTCGAGTCGAGGCGAACGTCGTCGCGGTAGCGACGACGGGCGCCGAGACGAGCATGTGACACCACTGCCACCCTGTCTTAGCGTATCACGAGTCGAGGCGGACATCGTCGCGTTAGCGACGACGGACGCCGAGACGAGCACGTGAAACCACTGCCACCCTGTCTTAGCGTAACGCAAGTTGAGGCGGACGTCATCGCGGTAGCGATGACGGACGTCGAGACGAGCACGTGACACCACTGCCACCCTGTCTTAGCGTAACGCGAGTCAAGGCGGATGTCGTCGCGGTAGGGACGACGGACGCCGAGACGAGCACGTGACACCACTGCCACCCTGTCTGTCTTAGCGTAACGTGAGTCGAGGAGGACGTCGTCGCGGCAGCGACGACGGACGCCGAGACGAGCACGTGACACCAATCCCACCCTGTCTTAGCGTAACGCGAGTCGAGGCGGACGTCGTCGCGGTAGCGACGATGGACGCCGAGACGAGCACGTGACACCACTGCCACCCTGTTTTAGCGTAACGCGAGTCGAGGCGGACGTCGTCGGGGTAGCCACGACGGACGCCGAGACGAGCACGTGACACCACTGCCACCCTGTCTTAGCGTAACGCAAGTCGAGGCGGACGTCATCGTGGTAGCGACGACGGACGTCGAGACGAGCACGTGACACCACTGCCACCCTGTCTTAGCGTAATGGGAGTCGAGGCGGACGTCGTCGCGGTAGCGACGACGG
>NW_021261467.1:0-1052 GCF_002162155.2 Triticum dicoccoides
AATACCCGTTAGGTATCTCGGGAACCCTGTTCACATCGTTCGGGGCCGTATGGGAAACCTCGGCCGGACTCCCTGCGGATGGAACCTGAATAGGCGATAAACCTGGACTAGAGGCTTAAGTGTTTAGGTAGGTCGTGGTCTACACCCACGTCGGCTTTCGCTTGAAGTCTGCCGAGCACATGTCGTGTGCAGACGCTAAGTGGTGGAAACATGTATGAAGAAGTACACCCCTGCAGGGTTATCATAATCTATTCGAATAGCCGCGTCCGCGGTAAAGGACTACTTGGTTGCCTATACAGTTCATAGACAAGTAAATGGAAACTGTTAAAAGCCTCAAGATAAGTGTGAGTGCCGAGGATGGCTCTTCCGTAGGAAGACGGAGGTGGATCCTCGGTAGTGTATTGAAGTGGTGAGTAGTGGACTCGTGTGCGCAAAACCATTTCAGGTTGGAGTATCGTAGGATAGTCTAGCCAAGAGTCAAAGATGGCTTGCTGCAATAACTCCACCAACCCTTCTTGATAATATGCATGTATGTAGGATCCGATGTAAGTCTTGCTGAGTACCTTTGTACTCATGTTGCTATAATTTACATTTTTTACAGAAGACGCTGCAACCCCTTCTGATGGGTTCTACGTAGACGTTGACATCAACGAGTAGGCTAAAGACCCAGGTGGTGACCCTGAGCTTGTGAAGGACCACGTAGTATAGTTAGGCTTTCCAAGCCTCTTTTATTTTACTAGTTGTCTGTACTCAGACAAGTTACTTCCGCTGCTGGTTTGTATGAATGTATGACTTGTATGTTGGGTCGTGAGACCCGTACCTTTGTGTATGTTATGTATGGCTCCCTGAGCCCTAAATAAAGTACTTGTGTCGTAGAGTCATGTTGTGATGCTTCGTTGTATTTGCACATATCGAGCATATTGTGTGTATGATTGAAATGCTTGGTATGTGTGGGATCTGACTATCTAGTTGTTTATCTTTAGTAGCCTCTCTTACCGGGAAATGTCTCCTAGTGTTACCGCTGAGCCATGGTAGCTTGCTACTGCTCTGGA
>NW_021261468.1:0-3749 GCF_002162155.2 Triticum dicoccoides
TTTTTGTTTAATTCATTAAAATATTCAGCCAAACTGTTGAGAATTGATAAAAAATATCCTTGTTCCTCTCTTTTGCGAGTATATTGGAACCAAAAGTTATCCAATATGCATCTTTGAGCTTCATCGAGCTTAATATGGGATTTTGGCTTAAAATTGAATGTATTTGGCTGAAACATTTTCAGCCTATTTTCTTCTCCAAAGAAGAGATATTCATCCTTGTTGGCGAATAATCCTTTCCTCATTCCTGCAAATTTGATGAACGAGAAAATATGTCAGGTAAGGTATTATCCTTCCCCTTAATATGCTCAAAAATAACTTTATAACCATTCCCAGCTATGGTGTCTTCAAATAAGACCCATCTTCTGGTTGAGCTTTTCTTACTATTAATTTTATTGTAATATCGGCATATGGCTTCACAGTCTGTTCGTACTGTAAATTCTTTAAATCCTACATATAACCTAAATGCATTTATTGCATTTACAACTGCAAGAATTTCTCTATCAATATTATTTACCGTCTTTAATTTGTAACTTCCTGAAGCATATCTACATATTTTTTCGTCTGCCTTTGGAGAGTATTTATTGGGCTTTTGTTTTAGTATCGCACCCCATCCTACCTTAGATGCATTTGTTTCAATTATAAAATAATTGTCTTCTAGAGGCAATTCTAGGGGTTTTAAATTCCTGACCTTTTCCATGATGGCTTTTACTAATTTTATATCTTCAGAATTGAAGTATCTTTGACCATTTTTTCTTAATTTAGCATATAAAGGTCCTGCTAGCTTTGCTAAGTTATCTATATAGTTTCGCGCATAGTTTACAATTCCTAAGAACTGTTGTAAAACCTTTTTATCACTCATATTATCAGGAAACTCTAATATTTTCTTTGCAATATGTTCTTGTAGATATATTTTTCCTTCTCCTATTTCATGACCAAGGAAATTTATTTTCTCTTTGCAAATCTCCATCTTCTTTTTAGATAGTATGAGCCCATTTTGTTCTACCTTTTGAAAGAACACTTCAAGATGGGCTATATGCTCTTTGTATGATTTTGAGAATACTAACAAATCATCTACGTATACTAATATAAATGCTTGATTCTCATTAAATATATTTTGCATCTTTCTTTGAAATAGTGTAGGTGCATTCTTTAGGCCTAATGGCATTACTAGCCATTCATAATGGCCTTGTGGACAAGTAAATGCTGTCCATGGAATAGGTTCTTCAGCCATTTTTACTTGCCAAAATCCTGCCTTTAAATCGAATTTGGAGAAATATTTACTTCCTTGTATTATGTTAATCCATTCCTCCTTATTAGGTATGTTGTATGCATCGTCAACTGTATTATCATTAAGCCTTTTAAAGTTAATTACCATTCTAGATTTACCTCTAACTTCTTCAGCATGATTTCTAACTATAAAAGCAGCAGATCGATGAGGGCTTCTGCTTTCTCTTATAGCTTTTAACTTTAATAACTCTTCAATATGCATTTTGAACTCTTCGATATCTTTAGGAGTTGCTTCTATTGGTCCTGACTTAATTATATAATCTGGATTTATGATATTTATTTTGCAAACTATAGAGTTCTTATCCCAATGTTTCATTGGTATTTCTCCAATAATTTGTATACTTTCTAGTCTTTGCACAATCTTATCTATATCCTTTTTGGATTTTATATCTCTATACCAATTTGGAGAGAATGATTGCAACCCAATGCATTCAGTACATGTATTTTCTATATGATATTCTTCTATGGTCTCACTAAGTTCTTCGTCTTTACAGGATTCAAGGGGATCTGGACTTGTGCTATATTCATCATCTAAATTAGATATTTCTACATTTTGCAAGGACTTTCTTTGTTTTCGCACTTCAGATATGTGTGGAACATTATCTTGATAAGGAATAAATGTTACCCCCTCTTCATGTATGATTGTGGTTTGTAAAGATTGTTGTAAAAATCTTAACCCTATTATCATGTCATCATTTATTACTGACAAATCTCTTATTGTAATTTCATCTATTATATATTTTGTGCCATTTATGTAAGCTTCAATATTATATGCTAGCTGGTTATGGATCTTCTTTATTCCTGACATATCGGTAGATACTTCAGCTTTATTATCATCTATAGTTTCAACTATTTCGGGACATCTCATAAAATATTTATCATGGATGATATTTTTAGTGCAACCAGTATCTAATAGTGCCAGTACTTTATATGAAATATTTGGCTTCAGAACAATCTTAACTGGGATCCTTATTCCTAACACTTCTTTGAATGGTAATCAAACAATATATTTGTTTCCAAAACTAGTAATTGCATCTTTCAATTGTATTAATTTGTCTCCTTTTTTATCCCTTACTGTTATCATTTGCTCTTTCATTTCTGTGTTTTTTGGAACATTATCATTTTCCTCTTTACTATTTTCTAACTCATCTTTAAGTTTTTCTAGCTCTGCTTCTAGCTTATTTATTCTATTTTCTAAATTTCTAACACTACTTGATAATATTCGCTCTTCTGGTTCCAATTCTATCTCTTGTCTCCACTTTTGATTATTGGCTCTTAGACATGAGGCACATGCTTGTTTTAAACACAAGCTACATGTAAACCTATGATCTTGGCTTGGATAATATATACAGAAAGCACATTTTATGTTATAATCACCTTTTCCTCTAATCCAATCATGTTCACAATCTACTTGGTTCATCATTTCAATTTTTAAACCGGCTAAATCATCTATTAGGTCTATTTCATCTTCACTTGATTCATATTCTGGAGCCTCATATTCTACTTCATCTGTTTCTATAATTGAATATATTGACTCATCGTCTTTTATTTCATCATCGCATACTAATATATTTTCATTAACGCTATCTATAATTAACACCCTCTCTTGTTCTTCATATTTGCTAGAGTATCTTTTCTGGTCTTTATTAGGGCAAGTTCTACTTAGATGATCTGGTGAGTTACATATGAAACACCTGCATGTTTTATCATAGGTTTTCTTAGGATTATATCTTCTTACATTTCTTTTATGCAAGAATGGGGCTCTATTGTCTGATCTTCTTAAGAAATATCTTTTCTTTGTTCTAAAATTTCTATTATCTCTCCTTTGTGGTTTATAATATTTGTTTTTCCTATGCCTTTCTTCTCCATATGTAAGTGGTATTTGGACTATGTTATTGCAAAAATTATAATCTGATTTCTTCATAGATCTTTGGGCTTGAATACTAGTACACACATTTCTTAATTGTTTGAAAACAAATGTTATAGCTTGAGATATGTTTACCATGTTTCCCGCCGTTTCCTTTTTATATTCTTCAAATATTATTGACCCTAGGGGATCAGGCAACTTATTAAAATATCTTTCTACTACGCCTACATTAAAACCTTGTTTAGCAGTAGTAGCATTATACAAATAATGCTGGGAAAACTCTTTAATACCTTTCCAGCTAGTTAATGTTAATTTTTCTATTTCTCTTAACCTTTCATTTTGCAATGAGGTATGTCCTAATTCAGGATCTTCTGCTATGATCATATTTGAGATAACATTCGCAAAGTTATTAGGGTTACTTCCTGCCCTTTTTAATTCTTCATATTGACTAGGGTATGATTCTACCCATTGTTCCCAAAGAACTTTTACAGATTCTCCTAAAAATGTTTCAAGATATGTTAACATATCTTCTACCTTAGTGCCTATGCTATACTGATTTTGTATATATTTTTGTACTATTAAACCTTTCCATATG
>NW_021261469.1:0-1182 GCF_002162155.2 Triticum dicoccoides
CCCGGTCCTTGCGAAGGTTAAAACGGAGTCTATTTGACAAACTATCGTTGTGGTTTTGATGCGTAGGTGAGATTGGTTCTTACTTAAGCCCGTAGCAGCCACGTAAAACATGCAACAACAAAGTAGAGGACGTCTAACTTGTTTTTGCAGGGCATGTTGTGATGTGATATGGTCAAGGCATGATGCCGAATTTTATTGTATGAGATGATCATGTTTTGTAACCGAGTTATCGGCAACTGGCAGGAGCCATATGGTTGTCGCTTTATTGTATGCAATGCAATCGCGATGTAATGCTTTACTTTATTACTAAACGGTAGTGATAGTCGTGAAAGCATAAGATTGGCGAGACGACAACGATGCTACGATGGAGATCAAGGTGTCGCGCCGGTGACGATGGTGATCATGACGGTGCTTCGGAGATGGAGATCACAAGCACAAGATGATGATGGCCATATCATATCACTTATATTGATTGCATGTGATGTTTATCTTTTTATGCATCTTATCTTGCTTTGATTGACGGTAGCATTATAAGATGATCTCTCACTAAATTATCAAGAAGTAAAAATCTACAAAAAGAATTCACTAAAATAATTAAAAACAATAATTATATAACCAAAACAACTATATAAGCAAAACAGTAATGTTTCTAATAAAACCCAAATTTAAAATGCTCTAAAATTACCAAACTAAATCCTATAGTTAAACAATACCACAAGTGACCAGTAGCAAAAAGAATCAAGTTAAAATCTATTTTTAAACTCAAGTTATGGCCAAAATACTAATTTGAACAAAATTTATCAAATTCAAATTTAAACTACTCAAATTCGAAATCCAGTAACACTAACAGAAGCTTCAACAAATTTGTGATCCAACACAGTTGGAATCACTCAAAAATCAATTATAGATAATTAGTTATTGAATTTACAAATTTGGAACTATTCTGAAAAAAAACAGAACAAAAAAAAAGGTGAACAATAGATCGGGTTTACTGTAGCAGTCCGGTGATGAGCTTCTGCTGAAGCTCCGGCATGGTCCTCCGGTGGGTCCTCCGGAGAGGCGAGGGGTCCGGCGGGGGAGGCTCGTCGAGGGCGGCCGGATGGTGGTGGCGGGTGGCGGCAGGGGCGTCCGGTGGTGGCGAGGCGGGGCGGCAATGGCGGAGGTGGTCCGGCGAACTCCGGC
>NW_021261470.1:0-1341 GCF_002162155.2 Triticum dicoccoides
AGCACCCAGCTATGACTTACCGCACTCGTGCAAAATAATAAAACACGGTAAATATATTACTTACACGTGCGTTTTGTTTTGCAAGCGGCGCGAAAAAAATTAAAAAGGGAATGCAACACGAGGACTTCCCAGGAGGTCACCCATCCTAGTACTACTCTCGCCCAAGCACGCTTAACTTCGGAGTTCTGATGGGATCCGGTGCTTTAGTGCTGGTATGATCGCATCCGACATGTTACCCCGGTCTTCGTCCCTTATCCTTGCCCCTCCCAGCTCCACTACAAAGACGATTGTACATTGCTTTGGCCGCTCCCTCTCAACTACGGAGACGAGTTTAACGCGGTTTCCACCCCTCCCTCTCAACCGCACCAGTGCACGCTTGCCGCGCCACAACGCCGACGCTGGACCCGTGAATCGTGAGCACCCAGTTATGACTTATCGCACTCGTGCAAAATAATAAAACACGGTAAATATATTACTTATACGTGCGTTTTGTTTTGCAAGCGACGCGAAAAAAATTAAAAAGGGAATGCAACACGAGGACTTCCCAGGAGGTCACCCATCCTAGTACTACTCTCGCCCAAGCACGCTTAACTTCGGAGTTCTGATGGGATCCGGTGCTTTAGTGCTGGTATGATCGCATCCGACGTGTTACCCCGGTCTTCGTCCCTTATCCTTGCCCCTCCCAGCTCCACTACAAAGACGATTGTACGTTGCTTTGGCCGCTCCCTCTCAACTACGGAGACGAGTTTAACGCGGTTTCCACCCCTCCCTCTCAACCGCACCAGTGCACGCTTGCCGCGCCACAACGCCGACGCTGGACCCGTGAATCGTGAGCACCCAGCTATGACTTACCGCACTCGTGCAAAATAATAAAACACGGTAAATATATTACTTACACGTGCATTTTGTTTTGCAAGCGGCGCGAAAAAAATTAAAAAGGGAATGCAACACGAGGACTTCCCAGGAGGTCACCCATCCTAGTACTACTCTCGCCCAAGCACGCTTAACTTCGGAGTTCTGATGGGATCCGGTGCTTTAGTGCTGGTATGATCGCATCCGACATGTTACCCCGGTCTTCGTCCCTTATCCTTGCCCCTCCCAGCTCCACTACAAAGACGATTGTACATTGCTTTGGCCGCTCCCTCTCAACTACGGAGACGAGTTTAACGCGGTTTCCACCCCTCCCTCTCAACCGCACCAGTGCACGCTTGCCGCGCCACAACGCCGACGCTGGACCCGTGAATCGTGAGCACCCAGCTATGACTTACCGCACTCGTGCAAAATAATAAAACACGGTAAATATATTACTTACACGTGCATTTTGTTTTGCAAGCGGCGCGA
>NW_021261471.1:0-953 GCF_002162155.2 Triticum dicoccoides
GGATGATGTGTTACGGAACGAGTAAAGAGACTTGCCGGTAACGAGATTGAACAAGGTATCGGTATACCGACGATCGAATCTCGGGCAAGTACCATACTGCTAGACAAAGGGAATTGTATACGGGATTGATTGAGTCCTTGACATCGTGGTTCATCCGATGAGATCATCGTGGAACATGTGGGAGCCAACATGGGTATCCAGATCCCGCTGTTGGTTATTGACCGGAGAACATCTCGGTCATGACTACATGTCTCCCGAACCCGTAGGGTCTACACACTTAAGGTTCGATGACGCTAGGGTTATAAAGGAAGCTTGTATGTGGTTACCGAATGTTGTTCGGAGTCCCGGATGAGATCCCGGACGTCACGAGGAGTTCCGAAATGGCCCGGAGGTAAAGATTTATATATAGGAAGTCCTGTTTCGGCCATCGGGACAAGTTTCGGGGTCATCGGTATTGTACCGGGACCACCGGAAGGGTCCCGGGGGCCCACCGGGTGGGGCCACCTGCCCCGGGGGGCCACATGGGCTGTAGGGGGTGCGCCTTGGCCTACATGGGCCAAGGGCACCAGCCCCTAGAGGCCCATGCGCCAAGATATAGGAAAAAGGGGAGAGTCCTAAAGGGGGAAGGCACCTCCGAGGTGCCTTGGGGAAGATGGACTCCTCTCCCCCTCTTAGCCGCACCCCTTCCTTGGAGGAAGGGGCAAGGCTGCGCCTCCCCCCTCTCCCCTGCCCCTATATATAGTGGAGGGGAGGGAGGGCATCCATACCTGAGCCCTTGGCGCCTCCCTCCCTCCCGTGACACCTCCTCCTCTCCCGTAGGTGCTTGGCGAAGCCCTGCAGGATTGCCACGCTCCTCCATCACCACCACGCCGTTGTGCTGCTGCTGGATGGAGTCTTCCTCAACCTCTCCCTCTCTCCTTGCTGGATCAAGGCATGGGAGACATCGTCGAGCT
>NW_021261472.1:0-971 GCF_002162155.2 Triticum dicoccoides
CAAATTTGATTTACAGCAAGACAGCGACGTCTTATGTTCCTTCTTTTAGGCTACATGCTGAATCTACTACTGAGGTTCCTGCAAAAAAGAATCTACTATTGTAGGTATATATTGTTCAATGGGAATTTCATCGTCTTAGAATATTACAATGTAGGCAGATAGTTGTTGGGGGTTGCAAGGTTAACTGCTCCATCCATGGACGATGTACATTGACATCTACAATGGAATCACAAGTTATCACTTTCAAAATGCCTTTTTTAAGGCTCTCAGTTATTTCTAATTATATTGCAGCCATAAGCATTTATATTTTTCAGTATACATGAGCTTGCAATTCCTGTTGGAAATCATGATCTTCAAATTATGAGGTCTTACTGATTTATTATGTTTTAAATGTCACCAACACGTATTTGGGAAATGCTTACACCACGGTGCAACCAAGAGATGCCAATTATGTGTTGCATCCGCAGTTATGCATCGGCCTCTCCGGCTATAGTTAGTCTCTCTCTCTCTCTCTCTCTCTCTCTCTCTCTCTCTCTCTAGTAGAGATTATTATCGCGAGACAGGGAGAAGCAGACCTTACGAATCGCTGAGCCTTGAGAGTAAAAATCCAGGCGATTCCCTTCATGGCTTGCCGGCTCGCCCTCTCCAGGGTACATGTTTACTTTTTTCTTGCGTGTTTTGTTTCAGGCATGATTTTGATTGTTTTCTCTTCGAATCTTTGGAGTTAAGGACTCTTTAGATGCAATCCAATGGAACACAAGGATTGTTGCCTATTTACTTGACCTGATGCTTAGTAGCTACGCCAAGGCATTGTATTCATGTGGTCACTGAATACTGTTGTTTCTGCTGGCTGTCTTAATTATTGTGTGTATTTCTGCCATAGGTTGCAAGGCTTCTTGCAACACGTGGATCAGCAAATTTGATTTACAGCAAGACAGCGACGTCTTATGTTCCTTCTTTTAGGCTACATG
>NW_021261473.1:0-1866 GCF_002162155.2 Triticum dicoccoides
TCAAAGCTGGCTTGCTGCAATAACTCCACCAACCCTTCTTGATAATATGCATGTATGTAGGATCTGATGTAAGTCTTGCTGAGTACCTTTGTACTCATGTTGCTATAATTTACATTTTTACAGAAGACGCTGCAACCCCTTCTGATGGGTTCTATGTAGACATTGACATCAACGAGTAGGCTAAAGGCCCAGGTGGTGATCCTGAGCTTGTGAAGGACCACGTAGTATAGCTAGGCTTTCCAAGCCTCTTTTATTTTACTAGTTGTCTGTACTCAGACAAGTTACTTCCGCTGCTGGTTTGTATGACTGTATGACTTGAATGCTGGGTCGTGTGACCCGTACCTTGTGTATGTTATGTATGGCTCTCTGAGCCTTAAATAAAGTACTTGTGTCGTAGAGTCATGTTGTGATGCTTCGTTGTATTTGCACATATCGAGCATATTGTGTGTATGATTGAAATGCTTGTTATGTGTGGGATCTGACTATCTAGTTGTTTATCTTTAGTAGCCTCTCTTACCGGGAAATGTCTCCTAGTGTTACCGCTGAGCCATGGTAGCTTGCTACTGCTCTGGAACACTTAGGCTGGCCGGCATGTGTCCTTCTTCGTTCCTGTGTCTGTCCCTTCGGGGAAATGTCACGCTTTGAGTACCGGGGTCCTGTTAGCCCGCTACAGCCCGGTTTACCGGAGTCCTGCTAGCCCAGTGCTACAGCCCGGACCCACTTGTTGATGACCGACACGTTCGAAGCTGGGTCATGGATGCCTGTCCCTGTAAGTCTGTGCCACTTTGGGTTTACGACTAGTCATGTCAGCTCGGGCTCCTTATCATATGGATGCTAGCGACACTATCATATACGTGAGCCAAAAGGCGCAAACGGTCCCGGGCAAAGGTAAGGCGACACCCGTGGGGATACCGTGCGTGAGGCCGCAAAGTGATATGAGGTGTTACCGGCTAGATCGATGTGACATCGAGTCGGGGTCCTGACAGCATTGGTATCAGAGCCGGACTGCCTGTAGGTTCTCCAAGCCAAACTGGTCCATGTTGAGTCTAGAAATTCTTTAGTTATATGTGGGGAATTGTTTGTGGGTTGGAACGTAAGGCTCTTTTTACTCCTTTATCTTATGACATTCTGATCTGAGTCAGTCCATTCTTCCACCGGGGGTTAAGGAATTAGGATCTGTTCTCTCTATCAGGATCACGTGTTACTAATCAGTAGTACCTTATAAGTTTGATGGATACAAGCCTAGTTCAGTTCTACTACCACATTATGTTGTTAGAATGGATTCAAAAATTTGATATGATGATGTTGAGTGTGTACGAAATCCTTTGTCAAATGTCTCAAAATCCTTCTTGAGCATTTACAGCTGTTATGCTGCCGAAATTTTGCTAGAAATTCTAATGCCCTTGCATTATGATTGTGCTTTCAGATGGCCACCCGCGACCTCAATCAAGTGGTTCGCCTGACTCGATGCCTAGATGTACCCGGCCATACTGCCAAGTTGGTCAGGGTAATGACTGAGGCTGGATACCGCTGGTATCCTGAGTACACGGTCGAAGAGCAATTTCGGGACTTCAATCAAAGCCAGTATCTCTGCACTGTCAGGATATTTCCATCTTATCCTGGATCCACCGAGCCCCTTCACTGCTCCTATGGACTCGGGGTTACTATTGAGATGGCTGTGCAGGATGCCGCCTACTCTATGATGACCATCATGCGAGTCAGATCTGGTCTATTTCGGGACTCTGATTTCCGGTATATGCCAGGATCACTTCCGGGAGCACAAGGGTATCTCCAGGCTATCTATGCTGACCCCACTCAGGAGGATTCACGGACTCGCACCACTGCTGAGATGCTCGAGGATAAGGA
>NW_021261474.1:0-1264 GCF_002162155.2 Triticum dicoccoides
GGAGCCCTTTAGTACCGGTTGGTAACACCAACCGGTACTAAATGTTTGTGGTTTTTTGTTTTATTTTGTATTTTTTAATTAAATTTGTGTTATCAATTTAATTTAGGATTGTTTTACGTTATAATGAGTTGTAGTCGTCATCATCATCATCGCATATTAATAAATAAATAAACTCTAGCTAGCTAAAAATCATCGTAATCGTCTAATTGCCACTATTTAATCATCATAGTCATTACCTCTAGCTATCTAATCATCACCAACACTGGCTAGCTTAAAGAGGAAACATTCACTTTGTAACAGAAGCAAAGATATCATCGAGTTCAACATAATCATCACCAACATCGAAGTTCAGGACACGGACATGAGACACTAATTAAGAGCATGAACTAGTGCTGCTCCCTCTCAGGTAGAATAGCATAGAACATGTATAGCTCTCCTGATTCATCATACTGGAGCATGCAGATGAATCTGTCTCCTAATCTTGGGTTGCGCTTCTCTACGATCGTTAACAATTTTGCTCCAATCTTTCACTATTAAGCATTCTTCGCTTTCAGAAATCCTGAATGCACTCATGTGCAATGTAGGATATATTGGCCGTAAGCTAACCATTGACATGTCACCTTTAGTCTCGACCCACTGAGGCACAACTGTCATCGGAAGTCCCTGTTGAAGAACATCGTATAGTAATTAATATAGTAAGCAATGAAAGTTTAGCTTCAAAAATAATGTATGCAAAAGATGCACTAATTAAGGACAAATATCTAAAATCTTACCATCTTTCGATTATAGATGTGATTGTAGTTCAATACGATCATCATTGGTCGCACGTTTGAGTACTAACATTTCTAAGTTCAGGAAAAAAATTTGTCTTGACAGTATTAAGATTCTCAAGCCATGAAACATAATGACTTATCTCCTTGCAGTTTAGTTGAGCCCCGGGGCAGTAGTAGGTCATGTCTACCAAGCGCCGGATATGTTTGCTTGAACCGAAATAAGCTGACAATACAGATTAGTTGTCAACTATTTTTGAATAAACTGTATCAAAGACATAAACATATGCATGCATGGTTGAGAAAAACTCACATAATGGTAGAACTGGAGGCGTTTGCACATCGACCCAGATGTCTATATTACCTTCAATATCATCTTCCGGACGAATATCAAAGGTGACAACCATACCAGGCTCAAATGCATAAGCCTTGCATAGTGCTTGCCAAGTTTTGCATTCAAAATGGGTGTATGTGTCTTCATTATATAATTTGAC
>NW_021261475.1:0-1026 GCF_002162155.2 Triticum dicoccoides
CAAATAAACATCTCTTTCTTCCTTATCTTCATATGTGGATTGTACAAATGTCCCATACACCTGCAATTAGACAAAACACAAAAGTGTGTAAAGTATTTTTGTTCTGGATAACATAAATAGATTATTGAATAGTTTGCACTAGAAATCACCTGACAAATATGCATATATGCAATATTTTTGGTCATATCCAAGGTAGTCATGTCCTCATCATCCTCCCCTTCTTGAAAATAAAGCCGTCCTCGGCGTTGCTTAATCTGAAATGTGGCTAACAAAAGAGACAAGGTGTACATGTTGTATATGTATATGTCATCCATTTTTACTTCCCTTGATTTTTGCATATATGACACATGAATAGATGAGTAACTTGCATAGTTCATAAAATCTAAAGCCAAAAAATTAGCACAAGAAGTAGAAGGCATGAAAATATTGCAACTCAGTTTGCACATATAAGTGAAGCTCTTATTCATTTCCAAAGATTGACAATGTTCATCATTAAACCATCCCAACATTGGTGAATAAACCTTACTTGCATCAAATTTACATGCTACAACATGCTTAAATACGCAAACATGCAATAAGTCATTCAACACAGAATCATCACCAAGATTAGAGGTCATATCAAAATGATTAAACATTGGTTCTTTTGCATCAATAGTTAATTCAATGGGTGCACTCAAAATTGTTGGTATTTCAGTTGTTTGATCACATGGCAAAGTCAAATTATCAACGTAGTCCTCTAAAATTGGTGGTGTGATCAAAGTAGTGGGTAGCTCATCAGATGGTGCATTCAAATTGACAAGGCATTCATCATTCTCATGTAGAGATGGAAGATCAGTACCTTTGTCATTACCTCTTATGATCAACTCAGATGATGTAGCCACTCTCGGGGGCGATGTGTCACATGGTGGAGGTGATGTAGTCCTGACAACAACGGATGTGGTTGTCATAGTATGCCTAGTAGTTGAAGGAACAATCATATCAACTCTTGGAATGTGCACCGTGCGCTTGTTCTCCTCGTGGCCAACA
>NW_021261476.1:0-1149 GCF_002162155.2 Triticum dicoccoides
CCGTATGTGTGGGGAAACAAGAGATAGGGTTGATTTCGGACCCCTCCACCAAGGGCCACGAAATTCCCCCCCTCTTCCTCCATATATACAGCCCTTAGGGCATCGTTTAGACTTTGGGTTTTGTTTAGATTAAAAGTTCGCCATAGCTGCAACTTCGCGTACTTCGTTTGTGTTCAACGACCAGACAAAGGCGTCACAGAACCCCACCTTGATCAATAAAGCTTTCATCTTATATTCGCAATATCCAGATTGCAATCTCAGTTTCTTGCTTGTTCTTCGTTTGCTCGCAGGAAACAGACCCTCGTGGTCAGGTTGATCGTGCTCCGGCGTGGTCAATAACCTCTCGGAGTTGGTTTAGCGATTGCTAAGGCGCGACGTCCTCGCACGTTCGTAGTCGGATCGTCAAAGTTGACTTCCACCAAAGCGAAATCCACCATCTCATCGAAAGACGGGACACCTTAGCCTCTATCAGTTAGTTCATCATATCCGAACCAATCTGAGCCTTTGCATAATCTTTTTAGGGTTTTGCTTTGTTGAATTTGCGGTTGCATCGTCGGTCTAGTTGCTGGTCTTAGAGTCTAGTCTTTTAGAGTTTCGAGTTCTGGTCATAAGTTGTCACGCCGCCGCCGCACCATCATCATCACCCCTGCCATCTACCACCACCGCTCCAAATTCGTATCCATATACCACCACCAATCCGTGCCCATATACCACCACCGATCCATATCCATATACTACCACCGCTACCACCACCGCTGCCATATACCACCACCATATATCCACCACCAATCCGAGTTCCTTGCTTATTAGGTTTGTTTTCGGGATCCATCTAGATTCCGATTCGTGTTTCCTTGCCGGAGTAGGTTTCGGAAAAAAAAAAAAGAGTCGGGTAGCCACGCTCCGTTTAGGCCCAAAATTTTTCGAAAACGCATTTTTCGAAAAAATTTCTGGCTATCCTATTTTTAGGTGTTTCTGAGTGTTTTGAGACAGGTGCCATTATAGGAAGTTTTTTTTGACCCGTTTCCAGTTTTTGGGTCCGGGCAGTCGAAAAAAAAAATTGGTCGAAAAATTTCGTGCCCATCCTGTCAGTTTGAGCTAGGAAGAGTTTTGAGATACTCGCCATTATAGTGATTTTTCGCAAAAAAAAGA
>NW_021261477.1:0-1917 GCF_002162155.2 Triticum dicoccoides
TCGAACGTGTCGGTCATCAGCAAGTGGGTCCGGGCTGTAGCACTGGGCTAGCAGGACTCCGGTAAACCGGGCTGTAGCGGGCTAACAGGACTCCGGTACTCAAAGCGTGACATTTCCCCGAAGGGACAGACACAGGAACGAAGAAGGACACATGCCGGCCAGCCTAAGTGTTCCAGAGCAGTAGCAAGCTACCATGGCTCAGCGGTAACACTAGGAGACATTTCCCGGTAAGAGAGGCTACTAAAGATAAACAACTAGGTAGTCAGATCCCACACATACCAAGCATTTCAATCATACACACAATATGCTCGATATGTGCAAATACAACGAAGCATCACAACATGACTCTACGACACAAGTACTTTATTTAAGGCTCAGAGAGCCATACATAACATACACAAGGTACGGGTCACACGACCCAGCATTCAAGTCATACAGTCATACAAACCAGCAGCGGAAGTACATTGTCTGAGTACAGACAACTAGTAAAATAAAAGAGGCTTGGAAAGCCTAGCTATACTACATGGTCCTTCACAAGCTCAGGGTCACCACCTGGGTCTTTAGCCTACTCGTTGATGTCCACGTCTACATAGAACCCATCAGAAGGGGTTGCAGCGTCTTCTGTAAAATGTAAATTATAGCAACATGAGTACAAAGGTACTCAGCAAGACTTACATCAGATCCTACATACATGCGTATTATCAAGAAGGGTTGGTGGAGTTATTGCAGCAAGCCAGCTTTGACTCTTGGCTAGACTATCCTACGATACTCCAACTTGAAATGGTTTTGCGCACACGAGTCCACTACTCACCAACTCAATACACTACCGAGGATCCGCCTCCGTCTTCCTACGGAAGAGCCATCCTCGGCACTCACACTTATCTTGAGGCTTTTAGTAGTTTCCGTTTACTTGTCTATGAACTGTATAGGCAACCAAGTAGTCCTTTACCGCGGACGCGGCTATTCGAATAGATCATGATAACCCTGCAGGGGTGTACTTCTTCATACATGTTTCCACCACTTAGCGTCTGCACACGACATGTGCTCGGCAGACTTCAAGCGAAAGCCGACGTGGGTGTAGACCACGACCTACCTAAACACTTAAGCCTCTAGTCCAGGTTTATCGCCTATCCAGGTTCCATCCGCAGGGAGTCCGGCCGAGGTTTCCCATACGGCCCCGAACGATGTGAACAGGGTTCCCGAGATACCTAACGGGTATTCGGTACACCGTGCCACGTACCTACCGCATCACAGCCCACCCCTACGGTCAGCGCTGCCCACGGCCTCCAGTAGGCTACAAACACCAGAAACTACTTGCAACTCCTGGACAGAGAGCTAGGGTGAATAAGAAGTCGAGCGGGGTCATATTTCAGGGCCCAATGCATGGTAGTAGCTGTATCTTAAATCACACATACAGATCTCAGTGCTTAAGGTCGGCTTCAATGAAACAACCCACCATGTACTCCTACATGGCCTCTCATCGATACCTTTACCAAATCATGTTCACCACACCACTCCCATTACCGACATAATCATTTCACTCTAGCCCATCACCCAGATGAACCAGACCTGACATGACTCTAAGCATAGCAGGCATAGCAAGGTAGGAACAACACATACATATGGCTCAATCAACTCCTACACATGCTAGTGGGTTTCATCTAGTTACTGTGGCAATGACAGGTCATGCAGAGGAAATGGGTTCAACTACCGTAGCACACAGCAGTTTGAAACGCGTTGTCTTAATGCAGTAAAAGAGAGCAGGAGCGAGAACATGGGATTGTATCGATATGATCAAATGGTTGGTTGCTTGCCTGATGGTTCGATGCACTGATACGGTTCTTTGTTAGGGTAATCACGGTACTCCTCGGAGGCAGAACCTGTCGCAAAGGACACCGATACACAACCATCACCAAA
>NW_021261478.1:0-736 GCF_002162155.2 Triticum dicoccoides
ACACGTCTCCGGGGTGTGCCCCCCCTCACGGACGGCGCCGCCGCCGGCACCTGGAGGAGGGAAACGGACGCGTCGGGTCTACACGGAGGGGATCTTGCTGTGGTCTGGCCCAGATGTTGCTCCAAATTGTTCCTATGGGCTGACCTAACACAACCGGGTGGGGAGGTCCACTGGTCAAAGCCCGTCCGTGCAAAGTCAAAGGGCTAGATCCCGTGGTCAAACGCTACAGGGTTAGGCGGGACGGGGGCCCTGGGAGGGTAGCAATGCCACCGGAGCGTCGCACCGGGCCCTCATACATGCAGGGTGGTGTGGTGGCATGTCCGAAGAGGCGGCACGCATCTCTGAGGCGTGGCCCCCCTCACGGACGGCGATGACACGGTAGTAGACGTTCTGCGGTAACGATGCGCCGTGAATATTATTAAATACTCGGAGGGCGATAAAATCATGAGTTTTTTACACGACGTGGGCACCTGTCTCTAGGACTGATGGTAATTTTTTCATAATTGTTCGCGATGGAGAAGTATCCGAACAATTCCCTCTACGCAGATTGCTCTTCGCGCGTCTACGACTGTGGCCGGCGGCCTCCGGGGGCTAGCATGCCGCCAAATCTTGCGTAGGCGGCCTCTCACAAGTCTAGAAGTGTTGTTGCGGTTGCAAACGCCCGGCACGCGTCTCCGGGGTGTGCCCCCCCCCACAGACGGTGCACTCGCCGGCACTTGGAGGGGGGAAACGGACG
>NW_021261479.1:0-1081 GCF_002162155.2 Triticum dicoccoides
GACAAATGAACTATGATGCGTGAATTCAAAACTTCTAGCAGCCCTATTGCTTTGAAGTTAATGGTCGATATTTCATTCTTAGACCATTGGTTATCGAATCACCATTCTAACATTGATCGTGCTACCCAGCCCATATTTCGGGCGCACCTTTCAACCAATGTTAATTGTGTATGTTTTCCTCGAGCATACATCATTATATCATTTGATCTGACAAATGTTATCTCCTTGTTCACATAGTTGTGGAAGTCCACCTTTTTGGAAATCTCGAGGATTGTCGCTGACTCCATCATCTACCCCGTCAACCTCTCTTTGGTTTAAATGATGAACTCTTGTGTCGATACTCATTCCCATAGTGCATTTCCCGAGAATCTTACAAGGTCATCTCGTCAATTTATTTTGCACCTTTTTCAGGCATCCTGAGTCTGAGGTATCCTAACACCGATCAGATCTGAATCTCGATCAGATATGATGGTTGGAACATTTTTCCCAAGAGTTATAACATTGGTCCTTATATATCGGTAAGGTGATGTCATGCCTAGCACACCTGGTCGGAGGACCTAGTGTTAAAGTTTCCTTTCCAACAAGGTTTTCCATTCTTCCATAAGGAAATTGTAATGCTTATTCTATAAGTTGTTCCTGGTGAATCCTTTGTATATCCAAGTCCGACCTTTGCTTGAAGACCATGTCAATGCTATCTCGAAGCATGTCTGTGATACTCCGATTTTCAACAAGAACATTTAAAGCAAATGCTAAATTTTCCTTATCAATTATCCAAACACCTTTGTATGGGTAGTGTCATGAAATTTCTCTCCCCTTACCTAAAGGGTTTTCTACATGATATCCTGCCACGGATACCATGCTCTGCTTATCCTTGGGAAGGATATATCCCTGAATTATGTGACTAAGACACATTTTTCCTTTCCATCGCCTGATTAATCTGATAATCATATGTCCTTTCCATTGTTTGGTTTAACCTTTCTTGAGGTCTATATGATCTAAGCAGTAATATTCTTCTGCTTATGTAAACACCTTGGTGTACGACCGTGTCAGTAAGACCCTGTTACTATTGTTGATGACATTT
>NW_021261480.1:0-2250 GCF_002162155.2 Triticum dicoccoides
TTTTGTCTATTTTGACTACCGCCACGATGCATTAATTTATTAGCCCGCGTTACACATGTTTGACTCAAGCATCTAACCTTTAACATACTCAAGTCCCAACCATAGACATATACACAATCCAATACCAATGCCAATTCCAAAAGTTGTTTATGTATAGCTAGTCCTGCTGCGCGCAAGGTGTGTGGCAAGAGAGGCTCGGCAGGTCAAAGATGTACACTGTCGGGGATTTTAGAGTTACCACAACACTTTTGGTGCAAGTCCAATCCTCACTACCCCATCACCTCCACCTTGGTGGCAGAGCACCTCCACAAGGTCTCCCTCATCATATGGCCCAAGTCACAATGTTCCTTCATGTTACTGGTCATAACCAAAGGTTTAGAGTGATTTGCAACACCTCCAGAAGGATTGTAGAGGCAACCGTCGATATTTCAAGCAAGTGCTGCATGCAATTGGTGATCATAGGCGTAAATGATCACGTCACACATTGATGATACACCTTTGAATATAAAAAAGTGCAAAATGGCAATCATATTTGAAGGTAACCACTTAAAAAATGGTCTTAGTTATGTTCCAAATATTAGAAGCTAGATTAGCCACGTTTTTTCATATTAACATAGGATTGTGTACATGTGGATGTGACTGATGATGCACATGATGTGCTGCTAGAGTAACGGTAGTAGTTTCTACATCCTTCGGTGGTAGAAAGCACTGCAATAACCTAAATTTTCTTGTGTTACACATATTGTGATCTAAAATTCACCTATGTCCTAGCCGGTTGAGAAGGGTCAGTACATGATGCTCTCATACTTTACTGACAAGACAAAGAGAGGCGATGTTACATTGTTCCTCTAGGTAATGTTACCTTATTATGATTGTTATATTGCATTACAGTGCTTGGCTATTGTATATTATCTTATTGTTGTACTTAGTAGGTGTTGGATATGCTTGTCACGATGGCATAGTAGGGAAGGTATCTTGGACACTTGGAGACTTAGTTGCATAGTAGGGAAGATATTTTGGACATGAAGATATTGGGTATTTTGGGTATGGAGGTACAAAGTTGAGACACTTATTTTAAGACGACGAGTTGGTGACAGTACTAAACAATTAAAATACCAAGCGTTACTGCACCAGCCCATGTGGGGCGCCACACGTGAGCGAGCTCGCTCGCAATAAGCGATGCATTGCATAGTGTGCATGCGAAGTCAAAAAATCAGTCATTTTATATCTAAAAAGCTAAAAGAAATAGCTAGTCCACTAACATATATTTTATTGGGATAATTATATTCGTATATGATTAAGGGCTACTTTTGGGGTTTACTGGTGGCTCTGTTTAAATATTTTGGTTCGGCTTCTAAAATAAAAATTTAGGTACGGAACAAACCAGGTCTTTATGAGATATTCTTTCACCGTACCTACACTGGTGGAAAAAGGGCCTTTGGTCGCGGTTCGCAACTGCCATTAGTCGCGGTTGCGCAACCGCGACCGAACGGGCGCGACTAAAGGCCCCCCCTTTAGTCGCGGTTGCTTAAGAACCGCGACTAAAGGCCCGTCCACGTGGGCGCCAGGTGGCCGTCGGGGCGGACGACCTTTAGTCGCGGTTCTTGTGGCTAACCGCGACTAAAGGCCGCCACAGGTTTTTGAAAAAAAAAATTGAATTTTTTTTTTCAAATTTCTGAATTATTTTAACCTCTAGTCTCTAATCACCACCCCTCATCACTTCTCAATTTATTCTTTTATCACCCCTCATCATTTCAAATCATCTAACTTCCCAACCGGTCACCCATCCCTCCCACTACTCCAGCCCAAGCACGCTTAACTTCCGGGTTCTATTCTCCCACGCTCCAAGTCTGCACTTGTTGTTTTCCTGACAATAATAAGATGTCAATCCTATTAACCTTCAGGAATTTTGCTTGAGCATGAAGTGACACATTTCACTGTTTGAGTTTGAAACTATTGTTTTAAAAAACAATAATTATTTAGTAACACTAATATTTCTTGAATAATTAGTTTGACCATTGTTTGACCACAGTTTGACCACAGTTGACCACAGTTTGACCAGATTTGACCAAAATTGAAATAATTAAAATAATTATTTAGTAACACTAATATTCTAGAATAATTAGTTTGACCATTGTTTGACCATAGTTTGCCCACTGTTTGAATATTTTTCAATTTTTTCCACTCTAGATCTTACAAGCCCCGTAACTTTTTTTCTATTAGGTTTTTGAGGATTTTGAAAATGTTTAA
>NW_021261481.1:0-2110 GCF_002162155.2 Triticum dicoccoides
CACGAAAGAAAGGTAGAAATGACCACCGGAGGAGAACGAAGCGCCGGAATGCAAAACGGACAACGGGGAAAAAGCTCGAATGCATGAGACGAACACGTATGCAAATGCAATGCACATGATGACATGATATGAGATGCATAACAACGACAATTTGATATGCTATATGCACATAATAGCCCTCTTCTAACAGCATTTCGGGCATCAAGATGAACTCAAATGAAAATGATGCAATGGAATGAAATGATGTACTCTCTGAGATGAACATTTTGATATGCTATATGCATGAATCGGAGCTACGGATGCAAAGTTATGGGGCTATGAACATGGGCACTTGAGCTAGGGTTTCGGAAAAAAAATTCAACCGGATCTGGATCTGGATCTCGCCGGGCACTGTTCACCGACGCCGCATTTGTCGGGGAGGCGGCCACCGGAGCGGATTCCGGCCGGCGCGGGTCGCCGGACCGACGAGGGCGGCGGGCGCGGCGGCTTGGCGAGGCGGGGAGGATCGGCGACGAGGCGGTGCGGTGGCGGCGGAGTGGCGTGGAGGCCGTGGAGCGTCGCGGCGGTGGCAAGCGGCGTGGAGGCGTCGGCGAGCGGCCGGAGCTAAGGAAGAGGCGGCACGGCGGGGCACCCCGGCGCGGCCCGGTCGGGAGGAGGAGCGGGCCGGCCCCGGGCCTCGCGGGCCGGCGGTGGGAGGCGGCGCGGGGAGGCCACATGGCGGCCTGCGACTGGCTGGGCACGGTGGCGCGATTCCTTCCGCCCGGGACGGACGTGTCCGGCGGCGGCGCGAGGTGGATTTTTAGGTTTTCGGGGAGGGGGATCCGAGATTTTCGAAGTGGACCTATTTATAGACATAGAGGGAGCTAGGAGAGTCCAAATGAGGTGCGGTTTTCGGCCACGCGATCATGATCGAACGCTCTAGATGATGGAGCAAGTTTAGGTGGGTTTTGGGCCAAATTGGAGGGGTGTTGGGCTGCAACACAAACGAGGCCTTTTCGGTCCCTCGGTTAACCGTTGGAGTATCAAATGAAATCCAAATGGTACGAAACTTGACAGGCGGTCTAACGGTAGTAAACCTAGGCTGCTTGGCAAGTCTCGGTCCAATCCGGAAATGTTTAATCCCCACCCACGAAAGAAAGGTAGAAATGACCACCGGAGGAGAACGAAGCGCCGGAATGCAAAACGGACAACGGGGAAAAAGCTCGAATGCATGAGACGAACACGTATGCAAATGCAATGCACATGATGACATGATATGAGATGCATAACAACGACAATTTGATATGCTATATGCACATAATAGCCCTCTTCTAACAGCATTTCGGGCATCAAGATGAACTCAAATGAAAATGATGCAATGGAATGAAATGATGTACTCTCTGAGATGAACATTTTGATATGCTATATGCATGAATCGGAGCTACGGATGCAAAGTTATGGGGCTATGAACATGGGCACTTGAGCTAGGGTTTCGGAAAAAAAATTCAACCGGATCTGGATCTGGATCTCGCCGGGCACTGTTCACCGACGCCGCATTTGTCGGGGAGGCGGCCACCGGAGCGGATTCCGGCCGGCGCGGGTCGCCGGACCGACGAGGGCGGCGGGCGCGGCGGCTTGGCGAGGCGGGGAGGATCGGCGACGAGGCGGTGCGGTGGCGGCGGAGTGGCGTGGAGGCCGTGGAGCGTCGCGGCGGTGGCAAGCGGCGTGGAGGCGTCGGCGAGCGGCCGGAGCTAAGGAAGAGGCGGCACGGCGGGGCACCCCGGCGCGGCCCGGTCGGGAGGAGGAGCGGGCCGGCCCCGGGCCTCGCGGGCCGGCGGTGGGAGGCGGCGCGGGGAGGCCACATGGCGGCCTGCGACTGGCTGGGCACGGTGGCGCGATTCCTTCCGCCCGGGACGGACGTGTCCGGCGGCGGCGCGAGGTGGATTTTTAGGTTTTCGGGGAGGGGGATCCGAGATTTTCGAAGTGGACCTATTTATAGACATAGAGGGAGCTAGGAGAGTCCAAATGAGGTGCGGTTTTCGGCCACGCGATCATGATCGAACGCTCTAGATGATGGAGCAAGTTTAGGTGGGTTTTGGGCCAAATTGGAGGGGTGTTGGGCTGCAACACA
>NW_021261482.1:0-1411 GCF_002162155.2 Triticum dicoccoides
AAACCTAAATAAATTGTATGGATTTTTCGATCCATTTAAATCGAGGGAACTTACATGGTGACTTCTCTTTATAACATATCCTCCAATATTAGGGAGCTATATTAAATATTTCTTTATTTCAGAAATCACCAAAACACACTTGCAAAATAATTTCGTTCCTTTTCTGCTTCAAGTTTGGTCTCCAACCTTGCCAATATTTATTTCATCATTTTCCGGAGCTCCACCAAAAATCCGAACATTTTTGGACCTTCCCAAACCTCACTTCCTATTCAAATCATTTGAATTTAAATCAAATGAGTTTGAATTTAATCTTTCGATCATGCCCACTTCTATTTTTCCTGGATCAAACTCATTTTTGTGAGTCCAAGGAAATTATCCCCTTGCGCATTTTCTTTCCCTAACCCTCCTTTTCTTTTCCTCTCTCTTTTTGCTTTTTTGTTAAAGAAAATATAAGAGAGAGAAGAGAGAGGTAAGCCCAGCCAGGCCTCTGGCCATTTCCTCTCCACATGGGCCGACCCAACCGGCCTCTCCAGCCGCAGCCCACCTATCCCTCCAACCTAAGCCGGCCCAAGGCCCAGCCGGTGCCCCTCTAACCCTAGCCCGAGCGAACCCCATCTCCCCTTTCTCTCGTCTCCCTCTCCTCCCTCGCGCCGCCAGAGGAGCCCATCTCCTCGATCTTCCCCTTCCCCTCCTTTGCGCCCCATCTCTCGCTCGATCCCGCACGCAGGAGCCCCACGCCCGATCCCCATCATCGCCGTCGTGCCCCGTCCACCAGGAACCGCAGCTCGTCGCGCCCTGCTTCTCCTCCCCTTGCTCCCGCGCTCCGCCCTCGCCGAAGAAGAGAGCCAGGCCGGAGCCCCGTTGGCCTCCTCCGCGAGCTCGCCTGCCCGCACGGCCATGGCGCCGCCGGCCTCCTTGGTTCACCCGCGCCCTGCTGCCGTTGCTTTTCTCGCGTGCCGTCCCCGACTCATTCGCCTTGCCGTGGCCGCTCCCCTCGATCTCCTCCGTCTCGCCCCTCTCAGCCTCCTGCGCCCGTGCCCCTCCTCTGCCTCGCCTCTGTTTCCGGCTGCCGCCAGCGAGCAGCTCCGTCGGAGCTCGTCCCCGAGCGCGACCATCTCCGGCCATGGCGCCGCCCTGCTGCTCCTCGCGCGCCCTTCCTCCTCTCTCCTCCACTCCTTCAGCGCATCTCGAGCAACCAGGCCGTCCCGCCTCCTCTTCCCCGATGTTGCTGCCTCGCAGGAGCATCCCGAGCCGGAGCTCATCCACGAGCAGATCGAGACGCCTTCTCCCGCTCGTCATCGACCTCGCCCTGCCTCTGTCGTTTCGCCAGATGCCGTCCCTGCTGCTGCTAGACCACCTCGGTGCCACCAGGGAGTGCCATGGCCTCCACCGAGACCCTGGGAATACCAAG
>NW_021261483.1:0-501 GCF_002162155.2 Triticum dicoccoides
GACCCCAAAACAGTGAGTAATAGTCCACGAAACGGGCCAGAATCGGCCAAAACTGCGAGTGTTGATGACCGACACGTAAGTGCACCTTGGGGTTCTTCAATCATGGAAATCACTCCAGGACCCCAAAACAGTGAGTAATAGTCCATGAAACGGGCCAGAATCGGCCAAAACTGTGAGTGTTGATGACCGACATGTAAGCGCACCTTGGGGTTCGTCACTCATGGAAATCACTCCGGGAACCCAAAACAGTGAGTAATAGTCCATGAAACGGGCAAGAATCGGCCAAAACTGCGAATGTTGATGACCGACACGTAAGCGCACCTTGGGGTTCATCAATCGTGGAAATCACTCTGGGACCCCAAAACAGTCAATAATAGTACACGAAATGGGCCAGAATCAGCCAAAACTGCGAGTGTTGATGACCAACACGTAAGCGCACCTTGGGTTTCTTTAATCGTGGAAATAACTCCAGGACCCCAAAAAAGTGAGTAATAGTCCACG
>NW_021261484.1:0-1076 GCF_002162155.2 Triticum dicoccoides
AGGGTTAACATCATCTATTCGAATAGCCGGATTCCTCGGATATGGAAACTTGGACCCCATTGCATAGTTCATAGACAAGTGAAAGTGGATACTCTAAAATACGCAAGATAAGCGTGAGTGCTATGGATGGCGTTCTCGTAGGGAGACGGGAGCGGATCCATAGTGGTGTATTGATATGGTGAATATGTGGACTCGTGTGCGCCACCTCAAAAGAGTTACTTGCAGTCGTAGTTCAGGATAGCCACCGAGTCAAAGCTGGCTTGCTGCAGTTAAACTCCACCGTCCCCTTGTTGATAATGATGCATATGTAGATAGATCTGATGTAAGTCTTGCTGGGTACATTTGTACTCACGTTTGCCTATTTTATGTTTTTGCAGAGAGACTTCAGTCTCACTAGTAGTTCCACGTGGACTTCGACGTTTAGCTTGTTACCTCAGCTACGATCTTGTGCCCTTGGCAGGATCTGATAGATAGTCAGGCTTCTCAGCCTTTTTCATTTATAGATGTCTGTACTCAGACATGATAACTTCCGCTTGTGCTTTGACTTGTATGCTCTGATTGTTGGGTCATGAGACCCATGTTTGTAATATCTCGCTCCTCGGAGCCTAATGAATAAATTACTTGAGTCGTAGAGTCATGTTGTGATGCCATGTTGTATTTGCACATATCGAGCATATCGTGTGTATGTTATTGAAATGCTTGGTATGTGTGGGATCTGACCATCTAGTTGTTTATCTTTAGTAGCCTCTCTTACCGGGAAATGTCTCCTAGTGTTTCCACTGAGCCATGGTAGCTTGCTACTGCTCCGGAACACTTAGGCTGGCCGGCATGTGTCCTTCTTCGTTCCTGTGTCTGTCCCTTCGGGGAAATGTCACGCGATGAATACCGGAGTCCTGTTAGCCTGCTACAGCCCGGTTCACCGGAGTCCTGCTAGCCCAGTGCTACAGCCTGGGTTCACTCGCTGATGACCGACACGTTCGATGCTGGGTCATGGATGCCTGTCCCTGTAAGTTTGTGCCACTTTGGGTTTACGACTAGCCATGTCAGCCCGGGCTCCTTACCATATGGATGCTAGC
>NW_021261485.1:0-1005 GCF_002162155.2 Triticum dicoccoides
CCGGTGGCCAGTGACGTGGCGCTGTCATTAGCCACTAATGACGCGCTAACCAACCCCCTAGGCCACTGACAGCGGGCCCCACCCCTGGTCAAACCCCAGTCAGCGCTGGGTTTGACCGGGATTAGCTCCTGTGTCACTGACGTGTGGCCCCCACACGTCAGGTTTGACCGAGCCAGCCCAGTTGACCCTGCTGACGTCACTGTGACGTGGGGCTGACGCAATAAGTATTTTCTGGATTTAATATTATTCAGGAAATTTCAGAAAATAGCTAAAACTTCAATAAATCATAGAAAATTAACCGTAACTCCAAATTAAATAATTTATATATGAAAAATTATCAGAAAAATTCAAGGAATCCATCTGTACCATTTTCATGCATGTTAGAACAACTTATAGCTGCTGTTTAGCACAAATCATATAAAGGGCATTTAAATATCCACATATGGAGTTTGAATTTGAATCTTGGATCCAAACCAACTCCATTTAATCTGGTTTTAGTTGCATTAGCCCAACACACATTCATTTTGCCATGTCATGATCATGCATCATATTGTGCATTGCAATGATTGTGTTCCCTTCTGTGTTGCCGGTATTTGTCCCCTCTCGATAGACGTGATACCGATGATGTGATCGTTGACACTGATGAAGACTCAATGTTATCTTCAAAAGTGCCAGGCAAGCAAAACCCCCTTGTTCATTCCGATACAATCCTACTCTCTCGCTCCTGCTCTCTTTTACTGCATTAGGACAACACCGATTCATCTGTTACTTGCTGCGGTAGCTGAACCCCTTTGTCCTTTGCATGACCTGTCATTGCCACAGTAAATAGATGAAACCCACTAGCATGAGTAGGAGTTGTTTGAGCCCTGATGTGCCTACTCATTCATGTTTGTTTGTCATGCCTGCTATTGCTTAGAGTTGAGTCAGGTCTGATTCATCGGGGATGAATCAGAGGCGTGTGAACCTGTCCTACTGTGTGTGAGCTAAGTGTGTGAACACGATTTG
>NW_021261486.1:0-2782 GCF_002162155.2 Triticum dicoccoides
GGATCTTCCGCAACACTCTTTTTCCTCGCATAGGGGACAAGGACGAGGTGCATGCTTATCTTGTGGACATGATGCTCATCTGTGAGAAAGCGCGTCTCCAACAACTTGAACCACTTGATGTCTCTCATATCATGTGGTGTGAGCTACAGTTTGTTGTGTTCAATCGTAAGGTGCCCATCTATGGACCTTACTTGCACCTCTTGATCTCAAAGACTTGGGAGAAGCTCTTTCCGGGTGAAGAGTTTCTTGCTCTCAACTGGATTCGCCATGAGCCGATCAAGCTACGCATCAAGAGCAAGTGGGCTAATACCACGACCCGGGCTAAGGCTGAGGCTGCATGGATGGATGTTGATGAGGATGAGTTTGAGGAGGAGGAGGCTGAAGTCAGTTCTGAGGAGTACGTTCCTCCCTCTGTTGAGCCATCTTGGGCTAAGAAGCTCAAGGCCAATATGAAGGCTCTGTTCTGCATGCAGACCAAGGGACAGTACAAGGCTCATGTGAACGCCAAGATGGCTCGTTGTCGCGACAAGGCTATTATCAGGCAGGTTAGTCTTGAGGTTGAGAGTGGCTCCGAGGAGAGGATCACAGATGAGGAACCATGGATCAGACAGCACTACCGATGGAGTGAGTCTGAGGAGGATACTGGAGTTCGCTCTTCATCTCGTGCTGTAGAGGAGTTTGAGGAGGAGGAACATGACTGGTGATGCCTTGGAGTTCTACCACCACCTGTGTCATAGGTTTCCTCTCTGCCTTTTTGGTGTCTTGATGCCAAAGGGGGAGAGATAGTAGGATTTGCGAGTCTTGTGTCGAGTCTTGTGTCGCTTTGCTTTCGTTCCGTGGAACCTTCGTTGCTTTGGTTTGTTGGTTTGTGGTTGTTTCCGTGTGGGACCAGGAGACTATTATATGGTGTGAGACATATGCCCTCGAGCTTATCTTATTGTCTAGTATGTTTAGTAGATTGTGACCTTATGCTATCTTGTGCTCTTTACTTCATGCTCACTTACTATACCTTGCCTCCATGCTTATTGTCACTTATATTGTTGCAATTCTGCCTTGTCTATAAAATATAGGAGGAGTGTTGATCCTAGTATGTGTGTCGTGCATTCCAAAGCATATCTATAGTGTGCACACATCTAGGGGGAGCCTATCTATATTTTATAGATGTTGGGTTTGCCTATGTTCATTTTATATCCTTATGTGCAAATCCCGTATTGTCATCAATCCACCAAAAAGGGGGAGATTGTAAGGGCATATTTCTCCCCATGTGGTTTTGGTGATTCATGACAATGCATTTGCGGACTAATCGTGTGCATTGAGCATTTCAGAGATCTCATGTCTAGGCACAAGATGATTTGGTGCCCCTCGGAGCCTATCGAAGACGGCGGTTTTCTACATTTCTTTTCGGTGGATTTGAGTCATAGGAAAGCCGTACTATTAAGAGGGGGTCCGCTTCGGAAAGTTTAGGGTGGAATCAACACGTACACATCTGTTCCTTTGTACCACCTTTCCTTCGCTTCATTGGAGCACCGGTCGTTTACCCTTGTCTATGCGAAGATGAAGGCCTCCAAGTGCTATAGTTTCTGTGGTGTGCGGTAGTACCGCTCAAGGGAGCAGCAGTACCGCAACTGTCCACGGTAGTACCGCCCAGAGAAGCGGTAGTACCGTGGCCTCTAGCCCAGAACGCTGGCACGCATGGAAGTAGGTGCGGAAGTAATTTTTTACTTCCGTGCCCTACGCGGTAGTACCACTCCTTGGGAGCGGTAGTACCATACCGGATTTTCGCACAGACAGGAACTCAGCGGAAGTAGCCATGGATGTAATTTTATTAGTCCATGTCTTCCCAGCCCAGTTGAACCCTGCCTTGCGGTAGTACCGCAAGGGCGCGCGGTAGTACCGTTCTGGCGGTTCTACCGCTCGTTGCTATACACAACAGGGCCTTGTATGGTCTCTGTCGCGCGAGCGGTAGTACCGTATGGTCTAGCGGTAGTACCGCAAACCCTTGCGGTAGTACCGTGTGTCTGTGCGGTAGTACCGCATGTCGCGGGTTGAATAAGTGGGTAACGGTTGGATCTTTCCCCCCACTATATAAAGGGGGTCTTCTTCCGCAAGTTGACAACCTCTTCCCTCTCTAAGCTCCATTGTTGCTCAAAGCCCCATTTTTGCCTGATCTCTCTCCCTAGCCAATCAAACTTGTTGATTTTCTATGGATTGGTTGAGAAGGCCCCGATCTACACCTCCACCAAGAGAAATTTGATTCCACCCACTAATCCCTTGCGGATCTTGTTACTCTTGGGTGTTTGAGGACCCTAGACGGTTGAGGTCACCGCGGAACCATATTCCATTGTGGTGAAGCTTCGTGGTGTCGTTGGGAGCCTTCGATTAAGTTGTGGAGATTGCCCCCAACCTTGTTTGTAAAGGTTCGGTCGCCGCCTCCAAGGGAACCAATAGTGGAATCACGGCATCTCGCATTGTGTGAGGGCGTGAGGAGAATACGGTGGCCCTAGTGTCTTCTTGGGGAGCATTGTGCCTCCACGCCGCTCCAACGGAGACGTACTTCCTCTCAAAGGAAAGGAACTTTGGTAACACATCCTCGTCTCCACCGGCTCCACTCTTTGTTATCTCTCACCTTTACTTGTGCAAGCTTGTATTGTGAAAAAAGAATCAGGATTTTATCACGCTTCTGTAAAACAATGAAAATTATTTTTTCTGGGCGTAAAAGTTTCTGTTTTTCAGCAAGATCAAATCAACTATCACTATAGACCATCCCAAAGGTCTTACTTGG
>NW_021261487.1:0-1182 GCF_002162155.2 Triticum dicoccoides
GGCAAACTTGTTTAACTTATGTCTGTACTCAGATATTGTTGCTTCCGCTGACTCGTCTATGATCGAGCACTTGTATTCGAGCCCTCGAGGCCCCTGGCTTGTATTATGATGCTTGTATGACTTATTTTATTTGTAGAGTTGTGTTGTGATATCTTCCCGTGAGTCCCTGATCTTGATCGTACACATTTGCGTGCATGATTAGTGTACGATTGAATCGGGGCGTCACAAGTTGGTATCAGAGCCGACTGCCTGTAGGAATCCCCCTTCCACACTCCTTGGCCGAAGTCGAGTCTAGACATTACAAAAACTTTTACTAACTTGGCTGTGTGCCTTACGGGCCCACGTCGCCATCGGGTGGTACTAGGATCTTTTACTCCTCGACCTTTACTCTGGGACTCTGAACTCTTTTCTACTCGGGTTAAACGAATTTACTAACTCTAACATTAGGATCCCGTTAGCACGTTCACCCCAAAGTTGGATAAGCCATAGTTATTCTGTAGGATAGCATTTTGAATAGTGCCCATGTTGTCATTTGACTCCATTGAAACATCTTTGTTTTCAGATGGAACCCGCGAGGCAAGTCGTGCGCCACATTGCGGCCATTGGTGCCTCAGGATCACCTGCTGTGCTAGCTGGTATGATGACCTATCTGGGTTATCGCTGGCACCCTGAGTACACCGTCTACGAGGAGTACCAGGACTTTAACCAGGAGCAGTACCGTGCCATCGTCCACCTCTACTCTCGGGAGTATGAGTCCACTACCATGCTGCACACCGCTCATGGTGTTGGAGTGACCATCGAGATGGCAGTCCACGATGCGGCTCATGCTGCTCTGACACGTCTTCGTGGAGAGTATCAGGCATTGGACACTTCCCCTTTCAGGCACATTCCTATCGCATCTGACGTTGGTGCGGAGGGATACTACACTGCCGCCTACTCCACCGTCACCCGAGAGCCTTTCCACCATCAGCGCCTGGTCCTGCATGCTGATGGGCTGGACCGAGCTAACAGAGCTCTTCGCCACGAGTTGTACACCACTCGTCAGCACCTTTACAGGGCTCTGACGCGGTTGCACCCCTTTGTCCGGTCTGGACAGCTGCCGCGTTCTGCGATCTACCCAGCCAGGACCGTGATGCCCCACGGTGTCGGATGGCCAGAGGTGGGAGGCTACTCTCCCGCACT
>NW_021261488.1:0-1374 GCF_002162155.2 Triticum dicoccoides
TGAGAGCTGAACGCCAGACGGCGCCTGTTGCAACTTGGCTTCTCCGCGGTACGAGCTAGATCGCACACGTCTTTTGTTGGGTTTGGTTCTTGAGAAGGAGGCCCCATGAAGTCGCCATCGTACCCATGCTCGGCAAAGTACTGATCGACGTTGCCAAATGTATCATCATCGTCGTCGTCGTCGTTCTGATCCTGTGCCATATGCATGTTTGGATCCAGTGGCATAGGGATGTCCGGCACCGTTACGGCGGTCTTGCCATGGGGCCGACTTGGCGCCGGCACGACTGGCGGTGTTGTCTTTGGGGTGGTGTCCCCCGCCCCCAAACGAATCTGGCTCTTCGGCCAAAGCAGGGGCCAGCTCAGGCAGGCGCTGAGGGTCATCACGTCATCATCGTCGGCCCCGACGGGTCGAATCGGAGGTAACAAGTCGTCGCAGCCTGGCAGCACCCAAACCAGTTGAACCCTAAACAAGTTGGGTGGCATCTGGGTACTGTGGAACAAGGGGTTGCCCGGTTGAACGATTTTGCCCTTGGCGACATCGACCAACTCATTGTTCACGAAGTGGAGGAGAGTGCACGGAACGTCGGCGGCGCCCTGCGAAAACATGTAGGGCGTCAGGGATGCCCAGTCAAAGGCAAGGAGATGAAGTCCTCGGCCGAGAGAGGCTTAATTAGTTACCGTGATGATGGCGTCGAGCTCGGCTAATGTCAAGGCACCGCCAACGGCGGGCGTTCAGTTGACGGAGCGGCTGCTTGCTGAAGAGGTGCCGGCCGGCGTACACCCGGGTGCATTAAGCTCCCGTGCCGGCATCGGAGACACCAATGCCACCTCCGTCGGAGGCACCAATGGCCCCGCCATCGCATTATGCGAGTTGCTGGCCGTGAAGCTAGGAATCAGGGGCGGCCCCTGTTGGCCGCCCGCAATCCACGCACTCAACCCTGAGATCAAGGTAGGCACAAGGGCGGTGATCGTCGCTCCGAGTCGTTGTTCCACTTGCTCTTGGACAATCTCCGGAATCCGCACCACCTGTGCCTTGAGTTCTTGAACCTCTCGCGCCTGGCTTTCCGAGCTGGTCTTTTTCTCCTTCCGCACACCAGCGGTATAGTATGACCCCCATTTTGTCGACAAGCCTTTGCCGGCCACACGACCAGCTGACGTCGGCTTACTGAGCTTATCCTTGTTCTTCATTATATTCAACCCCCTATTTAGAGTGGTGTCCCAAGGGTTGCTCTTAGTCGACCCCGCGCTACTGCTTTCAGTCGCCTGCGGAAGGAATGTGAACCATTTAGAAATTCGGCTTCATTAATTAGAATGCAACCATATGGAGCTAATTACGCGGGGGTGTATTCCTTACCAGAACAAGCTCAAGCCGCCT
>NW_021261489.1:0-1405 GCF_002162155.2 Triticum dicoccoides
TACCAATCCAGAGGAGACGAAGGAGATTATGCGTCAAGTACAAGAGCTTCTCGACAAAGGTTATATACGCGAATCCCATAGTCCTTGTGCTGTTCCTATTATTCTAGTGCCGAAAAAGGATGGTACATCACGTATGTGTGTTGATTGTAGAGGCATTAATAATATTACTATTCGTTATCGTCATCCTATTCCTAGGCTAGATGATATGCTTGATGAATTGAGTGGCTCTACAATATTCTCCAAAGTTGATTTGCGTAGTGGCTACCATCAAATTCGTATGAAATTGGGAGATGAATGGAAAACAGCATTTAAAACTAAGTTTGGATTATATGAGTGGTTAGTCATGCCTTTTGGGTTAACTAATGCACCTAGTACTTTCATGAGATTAATGAACGAAGTTTTACGTGCTTTCATTGGACGATTTGTGGTAGTTTACTTTCATGACATATTGATTTATAGCAGATCTTTGGAGGAACATTTGGAACATTTACGTGCTGTTTTTATTGCTCTACGTGATGCACGTTTGTTTGGTAACCTTGGGAAGTGCACCTTTTGCACCGACCGAGTATCTTTTCTTGGCTATGTTGTTACTCCACAGGGAATTGAAGTTGATAAAGCCAAGATTGAAGCTATTGAGAGTTGGCCGCAGCCCAACACGGTCACACAAGTGAGGAGTTTTCTTGGCCTCGCTGGATTCTATAGGCGTTTTGTGAGAGATTTCAGCACCATTGCTGCACCTCTCAATGAGCTAACAAAGAAAGATGTGCCTTTTCTTTGGGGTACCGCACAGGAAGAAGCCTTCACGGTATTGAAAGATAAGTTGACACATGCTCCTTTACTCCAACTTCCTGATTTTAATAAGACTTTTGAGCTTGAATGTGATGCTAGTGGAATTGGATTAGGAGGTGTGTTATTACAAGATGGCAAACCTGTTGCATACTTTTCTGAAAAATTGAGTGGGCCTAGTCTGAATTATTCTACTTATGATAAAGAATTATATGCTCTTGTTCGGACTTTAGAAACATGGCAACATTATTTATGGCCCAAAGAATTTGTTATACATTCTGATCATGAATCATTGAAACATATTAAAAGTCAAGCTAAACTGAATCGTAGACATGCTAAGTGGGTTGAATTCATTGAGACTTTCCCTTATGTCATTAAACACAAGAAGGGAAAAGAAAATGTTATTGCTGATGCTTTGTCTCGTCGCTATACTATGCTTTCACAACTTGACTTCAAAATATTTGGTTTGGAGACCATCAAAGATCAATATGTGCATGATGCTGATTTTAAAGATGTAATGCATAATTGTAAAGAAGGAAGAATGTGGAACAAGTTTGTTGTTAACGATGGATTTGTGTTTCGTGCTAACAAGCTATGCATTCCAGCTAGCTCCGTTCGT
>NW_021261490.1:0-1072 GCF_002162155.2 Triticum dicoccoides
GTTTATCTTTGGTAGCCTCTCTTACCGGGAAATGTCTCCTAGTGTTACCGCTGAGCCATGGTAGCTTGCTACTGCTCTGGAACACTTAGGCTGGCCGGCATGTGTCCTTCTTCGTTCCTGTGTCTGTCCCTTCGGGGAAATGTCACGCTTTGAGTACCGGAGTCCTGTTAGCCCGCTACAGCCCGGTTTACCGGAGTCCTGCTAGCCCAGTGCTACAGCCCGGACCCACTTGCTGATGGCCGACACGTTCGAAGCTGGGTCATGAATGCCTGTCCCTGTAAGTCTGTGCCACTTTGGGTTTACGACTAGTCATGTCAGCCCGGGCTCTTTATCATATGGATGCTAGCGACACTATCATATACGTGAGCCAAAAGGCGCAAACGGTCCCGGGAAAAGGTAAGAAGACACCCGTGGGGATACCGTGCATGAGGCCGCAAAGTGATATGAGGTGTTACCAGCTAGATCGATGTGACATCGAGTCGGGGTCCTGACAGCGTTGGCATCAGAGCCGGACTGCCTGTAGGTTCTCCAAGCCAAACTGGTCGATGTTGAGTCTAGAAATTCTTTAGTTATATGTAGGGGAATTGTTTGTGGGATGGAACGTAAGGCTCTTTTTACTCCTTATACCTTATGACTTCTGATCTGAGTTAGTCCATTCTTCTACCGGGGGTTAAGGAATTAGGATCTATTCTCTCTATCAGGATCACGTGTTACTAATCAGTAGTACCTTATAAGTTTGATGGATACAAGCCTAGTTCAGTTCTACTACCACATTATGTTGTTAGAATGGATTCAGAACTTGGATATGATGATGTTGAATGTGTACGAAATCCTTTGTCAAATGTCTCAAAATCCTTCTTGAGCATTTACAGCTGTTATGCTGCCGAAATTTTGCTAGAAATTCTAATGCCTTTGCATTATGATTGTGCTTTCAGATGGCCACTCGCGACCTCAATCAAGTGGTTCGCCTGACTCGATGCCTAGATGTACCCGGCCATACTGCCAAGTTGGTCAGGGTAATGACTGAGGCTGGATACCGCTGGTATCCTGAGTACACGGTCGAAGAGCAATT
>NW_021261491.1:0-1124 GCF_002162155.2 Triticum dicoccoides
GGGTTGGAAAGTGCACGAAATCTAGTTTCCAACAAAAAAAGAATCACCCAATTCGGAGTCCGTATGAAAAACTTGTGTGCGTTTTGAGTCAGGTATGTCTGTGCAGTCCGAATCTGAATCCAGAACGTGAGAGACTTGGACTCTATCTTCTCTTGGGCCAAAAGTGACGTGAGAGAACTTTTTGGACAGCAAATAAACATCTCTTTCTTCCTTATCTTCATATGTGGATTGTACAAATGTCCCATACACCTGCAATTAGACAAAACACAAAAGTGTGTGAAGTATTTTTGTTCTGGATAACACAAATAGATTATTGAATAGTTTGCACTAGAAATCACCTGACAAATATGCATATATGCAATATTTTTGGTCATATCCAAGGTAGTCATGTCCTCATCATCCTCCCCTTCTTGAAAATAAAGCCGTCCTCGGCGTTGCTCAATCTGAAATGTGGCTAACAAAAGAGACAAGGTGTACATGTTGTATATGTATATGTCATCCATTTTTACTTCCCTTGATTTTTGCATATATGACACATGAATAGATGAGTAACTTGCATAGTTCATAAAATCTAAAGCCAAAAAATTAGCACAAGAAGTAGAAGGCATGAAAATATTACAACTCAGTTTGCACATATAAGTGAAGCTCTTATTCATTTCAAAAGATTGACAATGTTCATCATTAAACCATCCCAACTGGTGAATAAACCTTACTTGCATCAAATGTACATGCTACAACATGCTTAAATAAGCAAACATGCAATAAGTCATTCAACACAGAATCATCACCAAGATTAGAGGTCATATCAAAATGATTAAACATTGGTTCTTTTGCATCAATAGTTAATTCAATGGGTGCACTCAAAATTGTTGGTATTTCAGTTGTTTGATCACATGGCAAAGTCAAATTATCAACGTAGTCCTCTAAAATAGGTGGTGTGATCAAAGTAGTGGGTAGCTCATCAGATGGTGCATTCAAATTGACAAGGCATTCATCATTCTCATGTAGAGATGGAAGATCAGTACCTTTGTCATTACCTCTTATGATCAACTCAGATGATGTAGCCACTCTCGGGGGCGATGTGTCACATGGTGGAGGTGATGTAGTCCTGACAACAACGGATG
>NW_021261492.1:0-1264 GCF_002162155.2 Triticum dicoccoides
GGCAACCCTGTCCTGGAAATCATGTTGTTAGACAACAATGAACCTTCGAACTATGAAGAAGCAATGGCGGGCCCGGATTCCAACAAATGGCTTGAAGCCATGAAATCCGAGATAGAATCCATGTATGAAAACAAAGTATGGACTTTGACAGACTTGCCCGATGATCGGCGAGCGATAGAAAACAAATGGATCTTTAAGAAGAAGACGGACGCGGATGGTAATGTTACCATCTATAAAGCTCGACTTGTCGCTAAGGGTTATCGACAGGTTCAAGGGATTGACTATGACGAGACATTCTCTCCCGTAGCGAAGCTAAAGTCCGTCCGAATCATGTTAGCAATTGCCGCATACTATGATTATGAGATATGGCAGATGGACGTCAAAACAGCATTTCTTAACGGGCATCTTAAGGAAGAACTGTATATGATGCAGCCGGAAGGTTTTGTCGATCCTCGGAACGCTAACAAAGTATGCAAGCTCCAGCGATCCATTTATGGACTGGTGCAAGCATCTCAGAGTTGGAACATTCGCTTTGATGAGATGATCAAAGCGTTTGGGTTTATGCAGACTTATGGAGAAGCCTGCGTTTACAAGAAAGTGAGTGGGAGCTCTGTAGCATTTCTCATATTATATGTAGATGACATACTCCTGATGGGAAATAATATAGAATTTCTGGACAGCATTAAGGCCTACTTGAATAAGTGTTTTTCAATGAAGGACCTTGGAGAAGCTGCTTATATATTAGGCATCAAGATCTATAGAGATAGATCGAGACGCCTCATAGGTCTTTCACAAAGCACATACCTTGATAAGATTTTGAAGAGATTCAGAATGCATCAGTCCAAGAAGGGGTTCTTGCCTATGTTACAAGGTATGAGACTGAGCTCAGCTCAGTCACCGACCACGGCAAAAGATAAAGAAGAGATGAGTGTCATCCCCTATGCTTCAGCCATAGGATCTATTATGTATGCCATGCTGTGTACCAGACCCGATGTAAACCTTGCCGTAAGTTTGGTAGCAAGATACCAAAGTAATCCCGGCAAGGAACACTGGACAACGGTCAAGAATATCCTGAAGTACCTGAAAAGGACAAAGGACATGTTTCTCGTTTATGGAGGAGACGAAGAGCTCGTCGTAAAGGGTTACGTCGACGCTAGCTTCGACTCAGATCTGGATGACTCTAAGTCACAAACCGGATACGTGTATATGTTGAATGGTGGAGCAGTAAGCTGGTGCAGCTGCAAGCAGAGCGTCGTGGCGGGAT